>NC_089830.1:1626453-1866453 GCF_035046505.1 Tiliqua scincoides | reverse complement strand
GTCAGGAGATATGCCAGGTGCCACCTTCATTCCTCTTCCTCCTCCCACCACCTGGATTAGAAAAGGAAGAGGGAGCAGAAAAGAAGCATGGAGGAGACGGAGTGGTGGGCCAAAGTGTCTCCAATGCACTTCCTCCAGAGACACTCTAGCCCTCCGCTCATCACTGTTCCACACGTTGTCTTCTGCTCCCTCTTCTTCCTTCTCTGATCTGAGGACCGGGAGGAAGAATGGTGGAGGCAGGTGGGCAGACAGAGCGAGCACCCCTTGCCAATCCGCGGCCAGAGGCAACTGCCTCAGGCAGCCGTATGGGTCACCCTGGACTCCACCTCCCACCCCATGGGATTATGACAGATTTTTCTGTCCCCATGGGATTATTTTTCTGTCCCCATGGGATTATGGCAGATTTTTCTTTACATCACCGTGAACCTCTTTTGATACTTCCCCATCACTTCACTTTCCCTGGTCTCTTCCTGTCCCCTTGCCAACCAACAACAAAAAGGGTCACACACTAACAGAAGCCTTCCCAACTCCCCCAGGAAAAGCCAATGGATGAACCTTCCCACTCCTGGAGGAGAGCAGCAGCTCCTGTTTGCTGCAGAGACACTGATTTGATAAGAAAAATCCACGCAGGAGCCTCAGGGAGGCTTCGATCCTGATAGACTCTGTGTCTGCAACATGGGATTTTTCAGGTGCAAGGGATCTGGGAGATGCAATGATCAACCCACTGGCCCCCTCTAGGCCCCTCAGGTGGGTACTGCAACACTTCCCTCTGGCTTACAATGCCCTCCTTTGTACCCCTGAAGCTGCCGCTCAGGTTCCCAAGCCAAGCTATGTACTCACATCAATGCCATCAGCTCCAGGCAGCCCTGGAGGACCTGGGGGGCCTCGTGGTCCAGGTTCTCCTGGTGGACCTTGCTAAGGAAAGCAGACAGAAGAAAGACAAAGTTACTTGCTTGGAGGTGCCTCACTGAGACTTGGGTTCGAATCCTCACTTAGGCAGGAAAATCACTGGATAACCTTGGGCACCACCACCTCTCAATCTAACTGACCTCAGTAGGTTTTTGTGAGGATAACATGAGATAATTGGCCTCAGGTTCTTGGAGTAAGATACAAATGCTGAAAAATCCGTTTGAATGCCACTAGGAATCCCTTTCCTTAGCTCTGATCTCCTCTTTCTGGGGCATAAGAGTGTGGAGGCAGGGTGTCAGTGTCACACCCTGAAATAAATATTTTGGCCTTGCAATAAATATTTTCTCTACAGCTTGGTTGGATTGCTTGGGCGATTTGGGAATACTTCTGAAAATTGATCTGTGGAGAGGCTAGTGGGTAGAGGTGGTTGTTAGGAGATGGGAGTCAACAGCCCTGTCAACGACTCTTTTAGTCACTGTCTCTTTTCTGTAGAAAAGAAAATGAGGCCCTTGTGACCACTGAACAAATAAGTCAGTAGACACTCCATAGATGCTTAAGAGGACAGCTGCATCCATCAGCTCAGCTAAATGTCTGAAATCTGATAATCAGGAACAAAATCCTAACTCCGCAACAGGCTTTTTGCTGAACCTTGGTCATCTTGTTTAAGCTTCCATACTGTGCTTTCAACTTGAGAAACAGGGGTGAACAGCATTTTCTGAAAGTGTTGATTAATCAAGTTAGAAGCTAAAGACATTATACTTCCAAGAATGTTGCATTTAAAGTGGGTGAGTGGTGGAATGGAGCTCTAAAAGGCACAGCAAGGCAAGAAATCTAGTCCCTTAATTTCAAAGGCAGGTTGAATATGTGTTTAGTACACAGATGTAGCATTGTGTTAACCTACACTGAGTGAACAAAGAGAAATTGTTGAAAAACCAGGAATTAGGTACTCAAAATTCATTTGAAACACTCTCTCTCTCTCTCTCTCTCTCTCTCTCTCTCTCTCTCAAAAGGTGATTGTAACCACTAAGCCAGTCCAAGTGAATTACCTCCTTGCTAAACAAGAAGCTGCTGGTTTCCAGACTGTAAGCTTCTTGGGGCAGGAACCTGTCATTTTTCCTTTGTGTACACCACTTGCACTGATTGTGATACAAATAAATACTTATAGCCATGCAGTAGGCTATAGGGAGTTGCCCTACATTTTCCCCACAGTATCTGTCCAAGACAGGCTGAGCAGTAAGTTTGAATTTGGGGACAAAGTACCAGCCCAAAATCAGATCGGAGAGTAGGTGGTGTAGTCCAAAAAAACACAGAGAAGGAATTAGAACAAAATTCCAGCCTCTGCAAGGGATCTCTTGTGTGACTATCAGCAAATCACTCTCTCTGCCTCAGTTTTCCATCTGCAGAATGGGTACATCAGTGCAGGGTTACTGCAGAGCTAATTATTAAATTACTGAAATTTACAACAGTTAAAAGATGGAGCTGAGAATCAAGATGTTCTCCAGTCAATTTAGTCTCTGCCATGAACTCAAGCAAACCTGGAGAGACTCTCTCTTTTCTCTCAATCTCAGCCCTCAATATGGGCACAGTCACACTGACCTCCCTTCCTTGCTTAGTACAAAGACTGCTGAAATAAAATACAAGAAGCAATTTGGACAGTCAGAGCTACATAAAGTAATCCAGTCCATTGGTTTTAACCAAAGAGAGTTAAGCATATATTTTAAAATCCTTCATTGTAATCAGTGGCAGTTTGAAGTGCTCAAATTCGGCAGGATCATGCCCTCATTAAGGGCTTGGGGAGGAAATGATAAACTCTATGAAGAGCTGGAAGGTCTTTGGAATAAAATGAAGCTGTTCCATTGTCAGTATTGTTTCATGGTTTCATTGCGACGAATCATAAAATATCATAAATACTTTTACAAAATATACGTAAACTTAGTCTTACAATCTAGTAAAAATCCCAGCAAGCCTCAGAACTGAAATCAAACTGTCCCATTGCATGTACGAGTCATCTAGCATGATTTTTTTTACATTCTGTTTAAATGAAAGGTGACTTTTTAGTTTTGGAACAGTCCCGAGTTATGTATAAGCGCAGAACAGAACATATAAAGTACCAGCTTTCCGGTCACTGGGGAGGGAGGTTTCCTGAAAGAATCCACTGAATGAATAGCTGCCTTTGTCCCTCAGAAACAGCCACCCCGTGTTCAGATCCTGAGTCCCCTTTCCAAACCAGGACAAAGTTGTAGACAGGGTAGGTGAGCTGCTATCCCTCACCCTATAGGACTGGACATCCTTATTCCAGTTTTGGGCAGAACAAGGACTGTGCTTTTCCTCTACCCCAACACTGCAAAAACATTCCTTTTCTTTTTTTCTTCCTTCTAACAGTCCACAGCTGAGAAAGGTTGATTCTTCCAAAATTAATCCTGATTTTCTCTGGAAACAAAAAGCAAAAAGCTCCTTTGCCAGTCAAAAGTTCTATTGCCAGTTCTATTGCAAAAGTTCTATTGCACAGGTCATCAGTCAAATATCCTCGTAAGTGGCGTAGCTGGAGGGGGGTGCAAAGACTAAGTTTTGCAGGGAGCCTCTTCGCAGTGTGCAAACCGCCCCTCCCCCTTCCCTTCGGAGTCATTCCGGGTGGTGGGAGCAAAATGGAGCCAAATATCTCTAGGTACGCCACTGATTCTCACCCAACGTATTTTGCCATCAGAAGATAGGGTCAGTGGATGGGAGATTGTGGCAGATGCATCCTAATCTTTGGTATCTTCTTGACCCCAAATGTGAGATCTAAAATTTTATATTTTGTTCTAAACAATCTAAAGATTATTTCCTCCCCCCCACTCCGAAAAAAAAATAAAATGTCCAGATACCTCCGGATTAAGGCTTTCTTTTTTATCTGTCACTTTCTATTCCCAGATAAAACAGAGACATCCTTTGAAGGTGCCTGAAATCTCATCTCCAGGCATATCCACAACCCCATGGCAGACATGGCATGCTTGGCAGAGGCCTAGCAGCAAAAGGAAAAGAAATCTCAAGCCCCATCTAAAAATCTTCCACTAAAAAAAAAAAAAAAACCCAAATCAACTCTGTCAAACAGCCTTGAGCAAAAGTGCCACCACTCATTTCAGAATTGCAAGAAAAGGATTTTTTTTTTCCAAAATATCCAAAGGTTGTTTGTCAATCCACTGATCCCAAAGTGATTTCTCTCCAAACACCCCCGCTGCAACAACCCACTTCTCAGCCCCCTTTTGAATCAGTAAGAAACCCTCTTGCAAACCTCCGAATCTTGCAACTTTTCAAAGGGCACAATATTAAATTAAGGGACTTACAGGCTGTGCCAATGACAAGATGGCTTGGAAGAGAAGGCAGAACTTTAGGTTACTGAAGATCCTGGCCATATTCAGGGCTCTGGGCTAGGCTGGATGAAATGTGGGGCCGGCCAGCCTTCGAATGAATAAGTCCGCAGTTCCAACAGGAGCAGAGAGAGATGAAGGGGAGGAGAAGAAATAGTAAGTCATTAATATGAAGCATTTTGCAAAGGAGGAGGAATAGAGGAATGGGCCGGGAACTCCCCTCCCTGCCCACTGACATATGAGACAAGAGGGAATTTGCTAAAGGACGCAATTTGTGCAGGTCCCAGTGAAGGGGAAATTATTCTAGATGTCCAGCCCATTAGCATCGTCCCCTGCTAGACCATGGGAAAGACTCTACCCAGATAATCAGCATTTGCCAGTGGAAAAAGATACAGTGGGATACACAGCATCTGAATGAAGAGGAGAGCACAGCACAAGATGGGTGCCCAGAGTCAGGACCAGATGAAATGGTACGTGAGAATTCACAAACAGTTTGTTGTTGTTGGTTTTTCTCTTTTTCCAAATATAGCTGTGGAGAGCAGTTTGAATCCAGGTTGCAGCCGGGGAGAAGGAAGAGTTTAACCCTTTCTACTTCTTCACACTTACAATGCAATCCAAAGTGCACGCTGAGCCGGTACAGCCATCCCTAAGGTGAGTTTCACCTGGCTCTGACAGCCCCAAAGAGGACCGGAAGGATTGCAAAAAGTTTCACAAAGTGCAGCGTCTCACAACTGCCACAAGTTAGCTGGGACGGAGGTTTAGGTGGCTTGGAAGGAAGATTCGACTGGGAAGATCTGTCTTTGTCAGGAAGGGTGCCAACTGTCACCTTGACCAAAGCTGGGTACAGATAGGCCTGGCCACAGTGGCCTTCTGATCATCCAGGAACAATCTAGGTCCAGGAGTACTCCCAGAGCTGCTCCTTCCAGGGGACACTACAATCTGATTCAGAAGATATTGTGAACCCACGACTCCAGTGTCTCCCAAAATGTGGGTTGGGACCCATCGGTTAGTCATGAGTCAATTTTTGGTGGGCTGCAAAAGGTTTTTGAAACATTAGGGCAGGGGTGCCCAAACCCCGGCCCGGGGGCCACTTGCGGCCCTCAGGGACTCACAATTCGGCCCGCGGGGAGCCCCCAGTCTCCAATGAGCACCTGGCCCTCCGAAGACTTGCTGGAACCCATGCTGGCCTGACGCAACTGATCTCAGCGTGAAGATGACTGTTTGAGCTCTTGCATGAGCTGTGGGACAAGTGTTCTCTCCACTGCTTGCTGTTTCACATCTGTGATGCAGCAATGGCAGTGAAGGAAAGTCTAGCCTTGCTATGTGCAAGGACTTTTATAGGCCTTGAGCTATTTGCAAGATCTCCATTCATTCATACAAGTTGCATCTCTAATATATTCATTTATGTAAATTTATTCACATTTGAAATGTAAATTAATTCAGCCCCCAACACAGTGTCAGAGAGATGATGTGGCCCTCCTGCCAAAAAGTTTGGACACCCCTGCATTAGGGGAAAAAAACCAAACAACTTTTCAAGCACCCTTGCCTGGTTTGCAGAAGAAAATCGTTAGCTGGAATGCTAACCTGTGGCGAATCTTCATACTCCCAAATTAAAAGGTCACATTTTCTGATTTTCTCAGATATTATAACTGGTGTGTCCTACGTGTGAACCCAGTTTCAGCCTTTTGTCTGGCCTGGAAGTCCCTAACTGCACATCTTGCTCTCCATTTTCCTGGCTACCCTGGAATGACTGTAAAGGTTTGGGGGAACAGCCCTTGAACTCTACTCCTAGGGGGAGTCAAGCAAATGTCAACGCGCCACTATATGTTCGGTCTCTAGAAGCCTTGGGAGCGCGGGACCCCAATTATTTATTTATTATTAATAAGTAAAATATTTATTTCTAGGTTATCTATCTAACTAACTAGAAAAGAGAGGAAAGAGATGGGTGTCAGCATCCTGATGACATTGCACCTCAAACCCTCAGACAACCTCTCCCAATGGTTTTGCACAGTTGTGCAAAGCATGGAGGAAAAGACAGAACCTGACAGGACCCCACAGGCCAGAAGCCAACAGGTCAGGCAGTAGCCTCCAGCTCTACCCCTGGGACCGGCCAGACTGGCACGAACAGAGACCAGGATCCAAGGCCTCCCCAGTTCCAGTCCCCACTGGGCAACTCAGGAGATACAGCGGTCGACAGCAACCAAAGCCACTAAGAGGTCCATCGAGACCAGCCCTAAAACCCAAATCAGCCCTAAAACCAAACAGAAAATGATCAGGGCCATCAGTGTCATCCAGGAAAGTTGGAAGTTCCCTGGCCACTGTCTAGCCCACTTCATTTCTTATACTCCATACCTGTTTTCACAGGGATCCAGGAGCACCGGATCAACCTTTCTTTTTTGGTTGGCTTTCCCACTGTCATACTGGTTTGGATACACAGCTGGCCTTTTGTTTATTGCTGGCTTTTTTATTTTATAAAAGAACGACATATTCGTTCTTTAACTTAGTGGTGGGGCTGGCAGGGCAGATGGTCAGGTAACGTGCCCCCTCCCCACACAGGTGGGTGCAGCCAGATGGGCCTCAGAGTCTCCCAAAGACCCCTCCAGCAGGGAGGGGGCTTCTCCCGCCCAGGCCAACAAAATAGCCTTCTGAGGCACCCCATCCCGAAGACCAAGGAGTTCTGGTCAGTTCCCAAGCCTGGAGCCAGCAGCCTGCTTAGCTCTGCTAGGCTGGCTCCCTCAGCCCCCCCCCCAAACTGCCCCACTCCTCCTAGGCCATCTTGATGGTGTTTCTAGCCCAGCTGCCTTACTTATTCTCAGAAGGCACATTGTCAAACCTT
The DNA here is from genome assembly GCF_035046505.1 of Tiliqua scincoides. Lineage (NCBI taxonomy): Eukaryota > Metazoa > Chordata > Lepidosauria > Squamata > Scincidae > Tiliqua > Tiliqua scincoides. The sequence continues at coordinate 1,859,361 of NC_089830.1, read as the reverse complement.
CTTCCTCTCCCCACTATGATGGACTGCAACCGGTTGTGGGATTTGCCGTGGGAGTTGATTCTAGGAGCTGTCTGGGGTCAGGCATTCCCATTCTTTACTAGTTGCAATGGGATGCTCTTGATGCTGTTTTTAGGTTGTTAATAATCATATCATTGTCATTATTGGTGCTGCTGCATGTTAAGCATTCTAGGGGATTGTTTGCTGGCTTCCACTTTTCACCTGCTTTCTGTCTTTGTATCTTTTTACCATTTTATTGTATGTCAATAAACACCGGGTGTTGTGTTGGGGAGGGCAAGGACAGCATATAAACCTTACACACACACATGACCCCGAATGAACACACACACGCGGTTCTTTGGATTTTGGAGAGGCAATCAAACAGGCGACAGGAGAATTCAAACAACTTCTTAACGTTTACTGTTTGCAAACGGGACCTCCACATCCTTGGAAGACCCAGAAGGATTGCAATCATGCAGGTTTTATAGGGAAAAATAACATACAGGCAGACGCCCAAAACAACATTCGGCATGTTATCAGTACAGGATGTTGATCTGAGGATGGCAATTCAATACACATCGGCAGTTTGTTTACAGAGATATCCGTTAGAGGGGATCTGGCACTCTGACTCATCCCTTTTACCCTAACCTTTTTATCCTCGTTTGTTGATTGCCCTTGTCTAGGACCTTCCTGTTCACCCTTGGAGGCGTAATATCACAGCTAGCTGGTTCTCTGAGAGGGATAGCTTTTTGGTCAGGGAAGAGCCTTATGGGTGAACTGGGCATCTTGGGATATTTCCATATTGTGAGCTGGGCACATTGTTATCACACACACACACACACACACACACACACACACACACACACACACTGAGTGACAGACAGACAGACAGCATATCGCTTGAAGACACTCCAAGCCGCCAGCCATCTGAAATATCTCCTAGGCAACTATAAGCAGACAAACTCTTCTCTACCACCTCCCTTTTGACACTGCTGTTGTGATGCTCACATTTCATGTAGTGTCACTTCCTAATTACCCCAATTAGCAGCTCAAAACGAGACCTCTGGTGGTTAGAAGGCTTTTACACACACACACACACACCTCATCCTTGTTCAAATCCACCACGTCTATGTCTATTACGAACATATAAGAAGTGCCTGGCTCAGTCAGCCTGAAATGGGTCCATCCATCCAACCCAGGCTCCTCCTCCTGTCCGCGGCCAGCTCTCCTAACACCTGGGATAAGACCAGGAGCTACCCTTCTCCTTGCACGGGCATAGTCTGAGCCCTTTCAGCCTGAGTCCCTCCTCAGGTGGTGCCCTCACCCCGCTCTTCCCCCCTTTGGCAGAACTTGGTGTGGCCCCAGAAATCTTGGGTCAACCCCAGGCTACTGCTATGCCTTTTCCCCACAGCATAGTCTACCCCCCCCCCTCCAATCTTTGACTTAAGATTCTGCCTTAGGAAGACTTTTGTGGCTGCAGTCCTATGCAGACCTGGGTGCAAGCCCCATTGCACATAGTGGGACTTCTGAGTAAACATGTATAAGATGGTGCTGTGAAAAAGTCCACGCCTTCCTATCCGATTTCCCATTGGTTCTAGTCTCGCTACTACAGCTGGGGAATTGGTTCTAATATGGATCAATACTAGAAAAAACTGCCTGCACCTCTCTCTCTCTCTCTCTCTCTCATTCACCCTGAAACCAGAAAGGGTGCTCCTGATCTGGACAGAATCCAGGTTCCTAGACCCCCTGGCAGTCTGAGGCAGCCTGGCAAATGATACCCCCCCCCTCTGGTGGTGCAACTGCTGCCACTTCTCCTCCTCCTCTTCCTGCTCTCACTCCATGGATTTGAAAAAGAGATAACTGAGCAGAAGAGGAGAGCGGTGTGGTGGTGATGGTTTTCTGGACTGGGAGTTGTGAAGACAAACAGAGAGCACCGAGGAGGGCCACATGCACATAAGGAGACCACAAGCAGGGTCTCCAAGACTGTTGGCAACCTTCAGTCTCGGAAGACTCTGGTATCGCGCTCTGAAAGGTGGTTCTGGAACAGCGTCTAGTGTGGCTGAAAAGGCCAATTCGGGAGTGACAATCCCTTCCACACTGGGAGCAAGTGCAGTCTGTCCCTGGTCTGTCTCCCTGGCTGTGGGCCTTCCTTCTTTGCCTCTTTGCCTCAGACTGTTGGCCAAGTGTCTCTTCAAACTGGAAAAGGCCATGCTGCACAGCCTGCCTCCAAGCGGGCTGCTCAGAGGCCAGGGTTTCCCACTTGTTGAGGTCCACTCCTAAGGCCTTCAGATCCCTCTTGCAGATGTCCTTGTATCGCAGCTGTGGTCTACCTGTAGGGCGCTTTCCTTGCAAGAGTTCACCATAGAGGAGATCCTTTGGGATCCGGCCATCATCCGTTCTCATGACATGACCGAGCCAACGCAGGCGTCTCTGTTTCAGCAGTGCATACATGCTAGGGATTCCAGCACGTTCCAGGACTGTGTTGTTTGGAACTTTGTCCTGCCAGGTGATGCCGAGAATGCGTCGGAGGCAGCGCGTGTGGAAAGCGCTCAGTTTCCTCTCCTGTTGTGAGCGGAGAGTCCATGACTCACTGCAGTACAGAAGTGTACTCAGGACGCAAGCTCTGTAGACCTGGATCTTTGTATGTTCCATCAGCTTCTTGTTTGTGAGTCTCTTTGTGAGTCTGGGAAACGTGGTAGCTGCTTTACCGACAAGCAGGGTCTCCAAGACTACCAGTAATTTTATCAGTGGGCCCAAAGTATCTTTTGGGTCCCTTCCCAAAGGGGGAGGGAAGGACACCAAATGGACAGGGAGAGGGTGACAACAGCCAGACAGGTCTCTGGAGCCCAGGTCTACTTGCCTGCTAGACCTGGCCACCCAGTTGGCCCAGCCAACACCTTTTGCTCTCCACAAGGCCAGCTGAGATCAGAGGAAATTTCTGGGACTCCTCTTTTGGCTCCTGGGCCCCCTTTTTGACCTTGGGCCTGAGTAAAATTTATACCCTGCACACCCTTCTCATGGGACCTGGTGAGATCAGAAAATGTAGGATCCCAGGAAATTTCTGGCTCCCCTCTTTGGCCACCCCAGGCCCTTCTTTTTGACCCTAGGCCCAGGTACAATTTAACTCCCTCCACCCACCCCCCTCCCCGAGTCTGGTGAGATCAGAAAACATAAAATCCCAGGAAATTTTCAGCCCCATAAGAGCATAAGAACAGTCCCACTGGATCAGGCCACAGGCCCATCGTCCAGCTTTCTGTATCTCACAGCGGCCCTCCAAATGCCCCAGGGAGCACACCAGATAACAAGAGACCTGCAAGGCCTCCTGGGAATTGTAGTTAAGAACATAAGAACAGCCCCGCTGGATCAGGCCATAGGCCCATCTAGTCCAGCTTCCTGTATCTCACAGCGGCCCACCAAATGCCCCAGGGAGCACACCAGATAACAAGAGACCTGCAAGGCCTCCTGGGAATTGTAGTTAAGAACATAAGAACAGCCCCGCTGGATCAGGCCATAGGCCCATCTAGTCCAGCTTCCTGTATCTCACAGCGGCCCACCAAATGCCCCAGGGAGCACACCAGATAACAAGAGACCTGCAAGGCCTCCTGGGAATTGTAGTTAAGAACATAAGAACAGCCCCGCTGGATCAGGCCATAGGCCCATCTAGTCCAGCTTCCTGTATCTCACAGCGGCCCACCAAATGCCCCAGGGAGCACACCAGATAACAAGAGACCTGCAAGGCTTCCTGGGAATTGTAGTTAAGAACATAAGAACAGCCCCACTGGATCAGGCCATAGGCCCATCGTCCAGCTTTCTGTATCTCACAGCGGCCCTCCAAATGCCCCAGGGAGCACACAAGAGAACTGCATCCTTGTGCCCTCCCCTGTATCAGGCATTCTGACAACCCATTTCTAAAATAGGAAGTTGCACATACACATCATGGCTTGTAACCCATGATGGATTCTTCCTCCAGAAATTTGTCCAATCCCCTTTTAAAGGCATCCAGGCCAGATGCCATCATCACATCCTGTGGCAAGGAGTTCCTGTGGCAAGCCCCCTCCTTTGGTTTCCAAACCACCTTTCAGACCCAGGACCCAGGTACAATTTATCCCCCTACACCCTGCTGTCATGGGCCCTGTCTACACCTTCCTGTGCTGAGGCTGGCCCCTGAAAGCATCTCCAGGGAGGGTTTGGAAAGCCCAATCAGAAAAACCCAGAGAGAGCCACTGCCAGCCAGTGCAGGCAATACTGAGAAAACAGGGGTCTGAGGGCCTAATCCTATCCAATTTTCCAGCCCTGATGCAGCCATGCTAATGGGGCGTGCACTGCATCCTGCAAGAGGGGGGCAGTCATGGAGGCCTCCTCATAGAAAGGGAGTATTCGTTCTCTTACATCAGAGCTGCATTGCGCCTGCATCGTGCTGGAAAATTGGATAGGATTGGGCCCTGACTCTGCAGGAAGTGGCTGAATCAAGTGGCGGGGAAAGGAGGAGGATGGGGAGGAACCCTAGGATATCTCCACATTTATTTTACATTTATTTATTATTTACAAAGGGTGATGTAAGTGACATCATCAAGCAGGAAAATTTTTCACAATCCTAGGCTGCAATCCTACCCACACTTACCCAGGAGTAAGTTCCATTTACTGTCACTGTTAAAAGAATATACATAGTAGCCTGTTAAAAGTACAGATCTGTCACATTTCCCCAAGTGCAGTCACATACCATTGTTGGCATCCTTCAGTCTTGGAAGACTATGATATCATGCTCTGAATAGTGGTTCTGGAACAGTGTCCTCTCCAGTGCGTGAAGCCTGGGTAAAGTAGGTATGCAGGGTAGACTGTTACCCAGGCAGCAAATCCCCCCTCTCCACGTCGCTGAAATGGTCCAATGGAAAGGCAGAAGCCAATACGGTTGGTTCCAGCGGCGTCGCAGGAGTTGCCAGAACATGACTGCGTTCAGCCATGAACTGCCTCAAGGACTCCGGCTCCGGATTTTGCCTCGAGGTTGACTCCTGAAGCCTTTTCCATAACTGGATGTGGCCACAAGGCAGTGGAGGTTTGGGAGTTTTCCTTTTCTCAGATGAGCTGCCTTCCCAGGCTAACGAGTCCCATCTACCCGGTGGGTGGCTGTTTAGTCGTTTCTTACGACAAGTACAGCCAAACTGAGGGCCTATTCTTATCCCCCTAGAATACCATACCATACCAGTCACATACCAGGGTAGCATCAAGTCTTACAGATTAAAGAACAGAAACCAAAAATAAAAAAAAAGTGAAATGATTTTTCAGGGACTCGTGACCCACTTAGGGCCCAATCCTATCCAATTTTCCAGCACAGGTGCAGCTGCAATGCAGCCCCATGGTAAGGGAACAAATATTCCCATCCCTTAAGGAGGCCTCTGTGACTGTCTCTCCACCACAGGATGCAGTGCATACCCCATTGGTACGGCTGCACTGGCACTGGAAAATTGGATAGGTTTGGGCTCTTAGTGGGTCCTGAGTCACAGTTTGAGACCAATAGTTTGAGAAACACTAATCTATATATAATTTAACAAAGATTATCTATATATATTTATATACACACACACACACATATAAATTTAGGTATCTATTTATATATAAGATTACATATATAAATGTTTGTAATAAACGTTGAATAAATTTTAATTGAATAAATGAATAAATAAATGTTTTATATATAATTACATAATAAATAAATAAATACATACATATTATATATATTTATAAAATTAGATATTTAATAAAAAAAAATATATAGAATCATGGTGCGGGGACCACCCCTCCCCCCGCCATTCCCTTCCCACGTGACCCTCTTCCGCCCCGCCTGCCCATTCATCCTTCTCTCCATTCATTCATTCATTCCTCCATTCATGGCTCACACACGCCCCGCCCCTTTCACCGCAGCCCCGCCCCGCCCACTCCCTTCCCTTCCTCTGATTGGCTCTCCGCTCTTGGGGAGCCGGCCGTCGCCGTGCAGCCTCGCCAGCGAATCAAGGGAGGGCAGGGGGTGGGGATCTAGGAGACGGAGGAAAAGAGTCGCGCGCGCACAAGAGAGGGAGATCGGAGTGGGCGGGGCCTGCCCAGCAAGCTCCGCCCCCCTCTGTTCGCCGGAAAGAGGAAGTGTGCGGGCGCGCGCGCCACTTGCCTGGAGGTGGGAGGGGCAGGTGTTGGGCTCTGCTACCTGGAGACGCGGTCGCGCATGCGCAGTCTCTTTTCCCTGCCTCTCCCCACAGCACCCCTATGACCTTTTCTCCCCCCTTTAGAGCTGCAGAGGGGGAGGGGCCGAGAGTGCTTTTGGTGGAGGGGAATAGTTTTTGAGGGGGGCAGTCCCTAAGTCTGTGGGGGGGCTGGTACACTGTGGGGGGGCTAGTAGTCTGTGGGGGGCTGGTAGTCTATTGGGGGGTGATTGTTGGGGGCTGATAGTCTGTGGGGGGCTTGTTGGGGGTCTGGTAGTCAATGGAGGGCTGGTAGTCTGTTGCGGGGGCTGGTAGTCTGTGGGGGGACAGTGGGACAGGTAGACCCTCATTTGGTCTTGCTCTGGGGCCCCCCATTTGCTTTTTGGGGGTCACACAGGTGTGGCCCCCAACCTGCCTAAAATCCCCACCCCCTTGGCAGGTCCTGTAAGGGGGGGCTATTGTTGCCTGTGCCCCCAAAGGAGGAGAGAAATAGGGGGCCCTTTTGTTGCCTCTGCCCCCCACCCCAAGGAGGGGGGAATGACCTCGGCCATGATGTAAGAGGATGGGGTGTCAGGTCCTGGGTGAATCTGCCTCTTGACTTGTTTTTTGGGGGGGTGACTGAGCCTCCACTCCCCTTGGCTGGCCTAGGTCTGGTGAGGGTCTTGGGGTCTGTAGAAGCTCCTTCTCTCTGCCTTCTCTGGAGAAGTGGGTGCCCATCTGGGTAAGTATATTCTACTAGGCTGCTTAGGAAATTGAGGAGGGGGTGGTTGGTTGTCTGGCAGCAGCTTAGCAAGGGTGGGGGAGTTTGAACTAACTGGAGCCTTCTGTTCTGGGAAGTGCCGGGAGGATGTTGTGTAGATGCAGGGAGGCTTAGAGTTGTAGCCCCGTCTTCATAGCCTGTGGCTTGGGTTAGCCCCCTTTCCAAGGTGTGTCTCCAATGGGTAGACCCTTGGAGGGCTTAACTGTGTGAGCGTTGGGGGGGGGGTGACCCCAGCTGTATGTTGCAGAAGGCCTTTTTGGGTCAGGCAAAAGAGGAAGTTGAATTGGGTGCAGTAAGGCAGTTATTTCTTAAGAGCAGAGTCTCAGTTATGTACAAGGGTGTGGGTTAAACTTTGGGGTGGTGGGGTGGGGTGCAAGGTGAAGGAACTTGGAGAGTCCTGTCTTAGAGAACGAAGGAAGGAAAGGGTGTCCTTTTCTTCCTTTTTTTTTTTTTCCTTTTTCTGCATTCTGCGAAGCCATTTCTTATCTACAATGACGGGCAAATCAGTCCGGGATGTGGACAGGTACCAGGCAGTCCTTGCCAATCTGCTGCTGGAAGAGGAGAACAAATTCTGTGCAGACTGTCAGGCAAAAGGTAACATGCGGTACCGATGAACATATTGTGGGAATGTGGTGGGGGGGGGAAAGGATGCTCGGAGCTCGGTCGTTTCCTATGGAGGCAGTTGGAGTAGAGGGGAAGGGTGGATGTGATAAGATTGAGCCACTGTTGTCTGCTGGAGGATGGTAATGTCCTTGTTTGCTGGTGTTCAGTTAAAACATGCACACAAATGCATCACTGCTCGTACTACTGAAACCCAATATATTGCTTCCAGCAGCGAGAGCTGTGAATTTCAGGTTGTCTTTATTAATTGTGTGGGGTTGTAATAGGTTGAGAATCTTCTTTTATGCAACGGGTGCATACTGCGGTTCCTTTGTCAAAAATGCTTGGGCTCTGTGTGTGGGGGGGCACGGGGGTGGTGTGCATGCAGGCAGTGTCTTCCCAAATCAGGCAAGGGAAAAAATGCTAACAGGTGGTGAAAACAGTCCTTTGTACTGTACTTAGAACATTCAGAGGTGGTGAAAGGAAGAGAATGCGGGCTACTGACTTTTTTTTTGTGGGGGAGCCATGTATAACTAAGGGGGTGCTGCATGCAGTTGGGTTATATAATGGCATCAAGTGGGCAAATTGACAGACCTGGTTGTATTTATAAGCGCTGTACCTAGAGACGACACATTGGGAATGCACCCTGCTGGCGCGTTGATAAGACCAGGTCATATGGCAAGGCAGCTGTAGATGGGGTGAGCTTTGGCAGGTGTGGGATTAAAAAAAATGTTCAGCATGGCAAGGGGCAGTTACACCCCTTGTGCAGTCTAGGTTAGGTTCCTCCCAGGCTCAAGCTCCCAAGCGTCCCATCTTCTTGTTCGGAAATGTTACAAGTTTCTAGCTCTCATGTTTGCAGAAGAGTTGGAAAATGCCCTATCTCAAAGGTCAGAGACAACAAGGACACGGGGAGAGCAGACCCGGTTTGTGTTTTTCTCAAAGCTCCTGGGGCTTCCAGGGCCTGTGTAAAAATTCTCAGGAAGGTTGATTCAAGACGTGCCCCCCCCCATCCATTTCAGGAAGTCTCTTTGGAAGTGATAGATCATGGTCTGGCTGGTTGCCATAGCTGGAAGTGAGAACACTCTTTTTCTTTCCCATCCAGTTGAAAGGGAGCACTTTTGCGTTCTCTAACTGATCACGGCCCGTGGGTTTGAGTTGTTGTTGTTGAGTTGTTCTGTTTTGCTTTGCAGATGTCTTCCTGGGGCACACGTGCTTCCTGCTTGTGGGTTTGTATGTTTGGCGTTGGTCCCATTAAGTGTCTGGATGGCAGAATTAGGTGGCACATAGGTGGCTTTCATGATGCTGAGGCTCAGACAACTTTAAGGACAAGAGTAATATAAATAAAACCTCTTAAAGTTGAGGGTCTCTGTTGTATTGCATAGTTCAACACAATTTGTACTTGGGAGTCTGCTGCCATTTTTTTTAAGACCATAAATGTGTCGAGGAAGCACTGTTCTGCCGCTCCGCTCCGCCTACACCTAGTTCAAACAAGAGCTGTTTGGGCTTAACTCTTACTGCTATGCCTGCTTCTAAAAGGAGGACTCAGGCACTTTGAAGTTTTCCTGGGCAGGAGGAACCCAGTGGTTGTTGGCTGCCTGGAGTTTTGAGTTGCTTTGCTCGATTTCCTCATTTAGGTTTTCCCCTTTCACTGTGTGTATCGCATTGGACTGGTGCATAGTGCATAGGCCATGATCCAAATAACTTTGCAACTTGCAGAGGCCAAGGCAGCTTTGCGCTTTTGCTTCTCAACGAGCAGCCATCAGGGTTGCACCACAAACCACATCTCCAACTGCTCAACCTTTCACAAACCAAACCCTTGGTTGCACTTTAGATCCTCTTTGGATCTTGGCCTCACTTGGTGCCCTTTGAATACTTTTAGATGAGCAGAGATGGACTTTTACTTTGGGGCATTATTACAAATAAGGTCACTGAACTTTGGAGTCCTATTAGGCCCCTTCCCCACTGAGGAGGTGTTCTGTGATGACACTGAAAGCCTAAAAGGGCCGTGAGAGAACCAAGCATTTCCATTTATAAACACTTCCATCCCTGGTCCCTTTGCTTGTCACGTGTGACCAACTTGATTCTATTTTTTTTTAAAGAGAGAAGCAAAATGTGTAAGAGCAAAATTAGATTGAAGTCCTGGGCATGTCCTTAATCATGTGATGCAGGACTATTGTCCTGTTAACCTCCACAGCTGACAACATAGCCAGGTGGTTAAGGACATCTGACAAAGCATTTGCCTGCCTGTTCAGACATATTTGTCATTTGTTGGGGGATGGGAAGAACCAACTTTTGTATAAAGTTTCTCTACCTCATAGCCTGGAAGAGATTTGCTACAAGCAACTGCAGTATGCAGCCCCCCTCACATCTTGTAGGGCCTGTTGGAGGCCTCTAAGATGCACTTCCAGTTTTTTTGAAAAACCGGGAATGCTTCTTAGAGGCCTCCAACAGGCCTTCTGAGACACAGGGAGTCTGCACACAGCCTCCCCACACCTCTGATCATGTACAGAGGTCCTCTATGGGCCCACCCATGGATCCTGTTTTCCACAGGATAAGTCAACTCACAGATTTTTGGCATCCACAGGGGTTCTGGGAGTGGAACCCCTGCGGATTCCAAGGGCAGACTGTACTTCTAAAAGTGCAAATGATGTATGGAGCTCATTGAAACAAGAGGTTGCAATGGCCTCTAGTTTACATGGCTTAAGAAAGGCTCCGGTTAAAGAGAAACTCCAGGTTTAGAGTCACTGAATTACCAGTTGCGGAGACAAAGCAAAGTGAACCGGCTACCCCTGGCATGGGCTGGTTCTGATTCAGTATAGACTGTTTATAGAAAACAAAGTTCTACTTTTTTCAACTGACTAGGCAGTTCTTGCACTACCTTCTCAGCAAAGTTCATTCTCAATATCACCCTTTTGGAGAGAGAGACTGCAATTTTACTGAAAGCTTTATTTTGGTTTCTCGTGATCTGTCTGCCTTGCAGCCTTGCCAGCTTCCTGTTCCTCTGAAAAGGCCAGTTGCTCACTGAGTCTCCTTACGTCATCTGAAATGCTTTCTTGCGCGTTTTGGAGCCGCCGACTCCCTGCACAGCCTAAGCTAGTCTTCTCTCACTTGAATGCTGGATCCCTTTTCTAAGATGACTCCTGGATTAATCAAGATTGATGGTCCTGCCATTTGTGACACTTTTCTACAGTCTGTTTCTAAAACGCTCTCGAGTGTTAATACCCTCTCTGCCCTGCCAACATGTTGCTTTTTCAGTAGCCTGTAAGGACAGCGAGCGGTCTTGGTGGCATAATTAATGTAAAATTGGAGTAGGAAGCTCAAAATGAACCATAAACCATGTCACGCCTCAGCAGTTAAAATGCAAACTGCTGAAGGACCTGGGAGATTTATACAATTAAGGGTAATATTTCAAAAAGCAGGGGTTGAGGAGTAAACAGCTGTGAAAAGATTAAATGGGAGGAAGTCCTGTGGTTGATAACCAGATGGATCAGTGGTTTTCAGACTGATCAGGGAACCCTGAAGTTCCTTTGTCAGCAGTTCTGGTCTGTTCCTTGGAGGATTTAATACAGGCAAACAAGGTTTATTTCTTTATTTCTTTACTCAGCGCGTGGTCGGTCTGTGGAATTCCTTGCCACAGGATGTGGTGCTGGCGTCTAGCCTAGACGCCTTTAAAAGGGGATTGGATGAGTTTCTGGAGGAAAAATCCATTATGGGGTACAAGCCATGATGTGTATGCGCAACCTCCTGATTTTAGGAATGGGTTAAGTCAGAATGCCAGATGTAGGGGAGAGCACCAGGATGAGGTCTCTTGTTATCTGGTGTGCTCCCTGGGGCATTTGGTGGGCCGCTGTGAGATACAGGAAGCTGGACTAGATGGGCCTATGGCCTGATCCAATGGGGCTGTTCTTATGTTCTTAACTACAATTCCCAGGAGGCCTTGCAGGTCTCTTGTGATCTGGTGTGCTCCCTGGGGCATTTGGTGGGCCGCTGTGAGATACAGGAAGCTGGACGAGATGGGCCTGTGGCCTGATCCAGTGGGGCTGTTCTTATGTTCTTAACTGCAATTCCCAGGAGGCCTTGCAGGTCTCTTGTTATCTGGTGTGCTCCCTGGGGCATTTGGTGGGCCGCTGTGAGATACAGGAAGCTGGACGAGATGGGCCTGTGGCCTGATCCAATGGGGCTGTTCTTATGTTCTTAACTACAATTCCCAGGAGGCCTTGCAGGTCTCTTGTGATCTGGGGTGCTCCCTGGGGCATTTGGTGGGCCGCTGTGAGATACAGGAAGCTGGACGAGATGGGCCTGTGGCCTGATCCAGTGGGGCTGTTCTTATGTTCTTAACTGCAATTCCCAGGAGGCCTTGCAGGTCTCTTGTTATCTGGTGTGCTCCCTGGGGCATTTGGTGGGCCGCTGTGAGATACAGGAAGCTGGACGAGATGGGCCTGTGGCCTGATCCAGTGGGGCTGTTCTTATGTTCTTAACTGCAATTCCCAGGAGGCCTTGCAGGTCTCTTGTTATCTGGTGTGCTCCCTGGGGCATTTGGTGGGCCGCTGTGAGATACAGGAAGCTGGACTAGATGGGCCTATGGCCTGATCCAGTGGGGCTGTTCTTATGTTCTTAACTACAATTCCCAGGAAGCCTTGCAGGTCTTCTTGTTGTCTGGTGTGCTCCCTGGGGCATTTGGTGGGCCGCTGTGAGATACAGGAAGCTGGACTAGATGGGCCTCTGGCCTGATCCAGTGGGGCTGTTCTTATGTTCTTAAACTACAATTCCCAGGAAGCCTTGCAGGTCTCTTGTTGTCAGGTGTGCTCCCTGGGGCATTTGGTGGGCCGCTGTGAGATACAGGAAGCTGGACTAGATGGGCCTATGGCCTGATCCAGTGGGGCTGTTCTTATGTTCTTATGTTCTTATGTTGACTTGCAACCTGCCTTTACAATGTGTTGGGCACATTCGTAATGTGTTTGCACAGTGATAGTGAGGCCAAAGAGGCTCATGTGAATTGTGACCTCAAGCATGCTGTGGCAGTTACGTGTGAATGTCAGTTGCTCAAGAGCAGTGGTGGGACAGGTTGTGTCCTCTCCCTCGGTGTGGGTGTCCTAAAGGCATCTGACTGGCCACTGTGGGAGTAACAGGATGCTGGACTTCATTTTCAGGTTAATTGTCCATAGCTTTTGATAGAATACAGATATTCCAATGTGGTTTGTTTCATTGAATTCTGGATTAAATTAACTTTCCAAAGATATATAACATGATGGTATTATTCGTACATACCAAAGTTTATGCAATTTTGGCCACTAGTGTCAAGCTCAGCTTGTTGCCTCCCTAAGGCTTGTTGCCCAATGCAGTTGCACCCCCTGCACCCCCTAGCTACACCACGGATCTCAGGGTTGTTATGAGAGTACCATCAAAATAATGCATGTGCGAAGTGTTTTGCCCGCTCAGAAAGCATGATACAAATGTTGTGTTATTGATATCCGTGCACTTCAACACAGGCCTGCAAAATTGAGGGTCAGAAAAACTTACTTTTTTCCAAAATTTATGGTGGTTTTATATGGATTTGGGGTTCAGATTCAAAAAAATGGCATCAGTTTTGCCCTGCCTTGTCTAGTTTCAGAGATTCAGCATTGCCTTGTTATCCCTCATGAGGAAGCCTAAGACAGCCTTAACGCTCCCAGAAGTGTGTGTCTCTCCAACTCAATAGTCTCCAGCACAACACTGAAACAGCTCCAGGCCAGCTAAATTGAGTGTGGAAATGAGCTTCATTTAAATTTCCCTTGGGATGACTGGGTAGCTTGGTCATTGGGGCCAGGAAGGCTGTCTCCCTCAGGGCAGATTAACCAGCACCCTGGCTTCCGATTTTCTTCCAGTGTGGTGTACCACTTGGCCTTCTTGCCTGAGTAATCTGGGTGTCCTCCCCCTTTTTCCTCTAGCACATCTGTTCTCTCCCTGTGAAGCATTTTATGGTCTGGTTTGCATTCTCCCAAATAAGGGGGATGGAGAGTAGTGATCCACTGTGATGGTGTAGATGCAGGAGAGAACTGGAGGGGGAGGAGGTAATGGTGGCTTTTCCTGATTTGAGATGGAGTAAAAATATGTGTAATCCTGGAAAGTGCCCTACAGGTAGACCATAGCTGCGATACAAGGACATCTGCAAGAGGGATCTGAAGGCCTTAGGAGTGGACCTCAACAAGTGGGAAACCCTGGCCTCTGAGCGGCCCGCTTGGAGGCAGGCTGTGCAGCATGGCCTTTCCCAGTTTGAAGAGACACTTGGCCAACAGTCTGAGGCTAAGAGGTAAAGGCCCATAGCCAGGGAGACAGAGCAGGGACAGAGTGCACTTGCTCCCGGTGTGGAAGGGATTGTCCCTCCCGAATTGGCCTTTTCAGCCACACTAGACACTGTTCCAGAACCACCTTTCAGAGCGTGATACCAGAGCCTTTCGAGACTGAAGGTTGCCAACATATAATCCTGTAGTCAGGGCTTTGCCCTGTTCTGGCAGCAGATGGAAATGGGCAGCCCAATTCTATTCTACCCTGATGCTGCACAGTACAGTGGTGCAGAATTGGCTGCCACTGTATCCTGCAGGGCCAGAGCAGCTGCTGGAGGACTCCTCAGGGTAAGGGAACATTGATTCTCTTATCCTGTACAAAACTCTGGCAGTCCTGATGGTTCTACTTGAACCTACACCAGCTAGTGAGCTGGTACAAAACTGAGGAGACCTGTGTTGGTCTCTGAGGCTTGGGGGACGGGACGGGACAGGGTTTGGTGGCAGCCTCTGCCGTCATCCTCATCCTGGCCTGCCTGCCCTCCACCCACTTTGCCCCTCCCCACCTTCCCCTTTCCCCCCACGCCAAAAAAACCTTCCCTCACCCAGCGGGGACAGTCACAGGCCAGCACTCATCTTTGGCATCCTGCTGGCGCAGAGGCTCAGCATCGACTGGCATGGGTATCTCCACCGGTGCTGTGTCGTCGTCCCCCACCAGCGGCAAAGTGCCTTATGGCGGTTTTGCAACACCCAGCGTTGGCACTGTGAGTGCAGCGTCGGAGACCATAGGACTGGACTCTAGATGCAACAGCTACTCGTAGATTGAACATGGAGGTTCTGAGTGCTGAGTACTGGTAGCAGGCCAAGGAAAGGACTGTCGGCTTCATGCCCTACCGGCAAGATTTCTTCCAGGAAGTGTCTAACTGGAAAGGCTACTGGGCTAGATGACTTTTTGGGCTCACTCACCAACTCCATTTTCCTGTGTCAGGGACCTCTCTTAGAATACCTTGACACCCTCAACAGTCTCATACAGTTGAGATTATAGAGATTGGCCTCCTGGGGCAGGGGGAGTCAATCTAGGTGGGCTTCTCTGAGGGCAGATAACACAGCTGGGAGTGGCCAACCGTGGCTCTTTTCGAGGAGGGGTTGGGCTGGAGACGTTTTGGAGGTCCTTCTGTGCTGTCGGTGCTCAGAAGTTGCTGAGGCTGAGAGTTAGTTCCCCCCAAGGAACCCAACTGCAATTTTAAGCTAAGAGTGTACTCTTTGATAAACACTAGGGTATTTATTTATTTAAAGATTTATATCCTGCCTTTCCTATTCTGGAGCAAATGCTCAAGGAAGCTTACAATTCAAGACTAAAAATGTACAATATATAAAACAATAATTGAAATCATAAAGCCAACAACAAATTTGGAGTAGGGCAACTATTTATAACCCAAGAACTGCTTTAGTGACATGGGACAGACAAGGACCCATCATCCAAATGCTATACAGAACAAAAACTTTTTGAGCCCTCACTGAAATACCATGAGGGAGGAGGTAGTTTTCAGTTCCCCCTATTAGGGAATTCCATAGTTGTGGCATCACTACAGAGAAGGCTCGCCACCATCCCTCTAACTTGGGATAAAGGCGGCACTTGAAGGAGTGTCCCTTCAGATGACCTAAGAGAGCAGGTCGGAATGTATAAGAGAATATGTGAGATATGATAGAGGGTGTGATCGAGGCTGCCCATCTTGGAGCTAAATCAATTTTCCATTATTCAATGGTTCTTGCTTGCATCTTGAAAAAAACCATGTTTTTTCTTGTGCAAATCCATCTTGAGCTTCCTGGCAAGGATGAGGGAAGCAGATTGGAATGGAAGGAGAGGAACGGGCAGTATTGCCAGCTCCTGGCTGGAGGCTGTAGTTGCTGTATGAGTAGTAGTACTAGTATGAGATAGCTAGATAGTCTTTTTCCTCTTGCATGGGAATCTGGTGTTGTGCCCAACAGCAGACTGGAGGGGCTAATAAGCAAATGGATTGCTGTAGTACGCTGTGGACCAGTGCAAAGTGCCCTATCAACAATGAGATTCAGAGTAGACCACAGGATCGTGCTCTCCCTCGAATGTGAATACTGCCCACCTCATTGTTCATGGTTAAAGAGCATATCTGTGCTAACAAGGTTTCTCTCTCAGCCATGGTTTGCAAACCAATCCTTGTATAAAAGGGAAACCTATCTAGTGTTAGCCATGGTCAAGGTAGGTGATGTTAAGCCTTATAAAGGCATGGGATGATCTCATGCTGTAAAAGTAAAGGGAGTCTTAACCATGGTTAAAATATGAGGGAGTCCCATATTTCCATTTCCCTGCTTGTGTTCTTTCAGCTTAAGAGTTTGGGTCTCAGGGTTAGATGGCCTGGCTTTCTGCTGTGTCCCTTTCATACATACAGAAGAAATTACCTTGCCTTCCATGACTGTCTGAGGCTTGTGCCATTTTAAAGCATTTTGAAAATTGAACTGAGTGCAAGTTTGGGAAGCTGTTCTGTTCCCAGAAGTTGCGGGGTGGGGGAGAGATGCCATGCCTGACTTGAACCTGCAGTTTCCACTAGGTTCTGCAGAACTGGTGCCTTGGTGTGCAGATACTGCCATAGCAGCAACCTTGAAAGCAAAAGGCATTTTGGAGAACTGGGACAGCTATGAGGGAATCTGCTTTATCTCCAGGCAGGCTGCAATGTTGAGAAATGGCATAAAGGAAGGTTCAGATATGAAGGATGACAGACAACAGCAGCATGTGTAATGACCGAACTTTGAGTGCAGTGTGTGTGTGTGTGTGTGTGTGTGTACACCTGTGCACCAAAATTTGTTCTTTTGGCTTTCTCTATCTGACTTCAAGCAAACTTGATGCTGACTATAGTGTTTTGAGTTTGAGCCAAGGGAGCTTATCTGGGGGATAATATGCTGTAGCAGCATTTATTTAGTTCTAAAATGTGCAAGGCGCTGCAGGTGTAGCAGTCGTGATCCTGCCTTTGCCCATGGGGAATGGGCCTATACCAACAGAGCTAGGCAGGGAGGAGATGTGGCCAGATTACAAACACCCTTGTTTAGAAGGAAGTTCTGTTTACATAACGTTATTGGAATTTAAAATTCTATCTAGCTCCTGTGTCCAGGAGGTAAGTTCCACTATACACAATGGAACATAACTTCCAAGTAAGTTTGCTTAGTAATGCAACCTAAATACATTGACCTAGAAGCATGATTTTAAAAGGGCAGCATACTTGTGCCTTCTGGAATGTGACCATTGCAGAATGCGCAAAGGAGCAGGAAGTGGAGATTCTTTTGCGACCAATGTGGCAGAGCCATGGTAAACAAAGAGAGAGAGCCACTTGCAGCTTACTCCAGTTAGTAGCAGCTGTTTTGTGGCAGGAAGAGGAGAAGCGAACCAAGGGGAAAGGCCCTTTTTGTACCCTGAGCACAACTGCTAGTTCTTTAACCAAGTCTGCTTCCTGTGTGTTGCTAGGAGGCTTATGTGACAAGCCCTCCCAACTGTTGTCTTCAAAACCCAAGATCCTGTTGTGTTAACATCCTGTGACTATGCAGAAAAGTGATGAAATTTGTGATGATTGTCCTCTCCTGCTCTGAGCGCTTGATGGGTGAAGCTGACTCATTGTTGGTGTGTTTTTGAGCCAAACCATGTGTGTTGAAATATTTCTCATATTTTCAGGGCTGGACCCCATCCCCCATAGGCTTGGCCCACGTCCATAACAAATAACACATGTACTAACGTATGGTGAAACTGCTTAAATTGCAGGCCGTGTGCTGCTGCAACAAAATAAGTGTACAGAATAAGTACCCAAGGTGGAGTGTACAGTTCAATTTCCAGGGCATCTTGGTGTGTTTTTCCCCCTTCTGAAAAAGCAAGTTTCTAGACCATAAGATTGAGAAGATATCCTTGAAAATGTGTGAGGAAGGCTGATGCAATCTTGGAAGCCAGAGCAGCAGCTAAGAGGTGCGATGCTTGGAAGCTGGAGTTCAATGCCTCCCTTCCTTCCTTCCTTCAACTAGCAGAAATAGAATACAGTATATTGTGCAGAACCATGCATTGTAATGTAGTTTGCATTGTGTATACAAGTTGTGAAATTGTTGTGGCATTTAGGTCACCTTGGCGCAATATCAGAGTACATATCACCTTGTTTACACATCAAAGTATAATGGCAGCTAGTTAATTGAAATCTATTTTACCAGTGGTAGTTACTGCATTAATTAGGCCTGATCTACTGTTTCTAGTGTCCACCTTCAGTGACATTTGCTGGATTTTTGCCTAGTTGTGTTCCTTGTCTGATACCAGCCAAATGTTTGGCTCTCCCCTTGCACTCTTGCCTCTCAGCCCCTCGTGGTGGGGTACTGATACACCTTAATTTGTTCCCTGTGGTATTACCCAAACCTACTTCATATGCAGTACACGTGGATCTTCGAAGCCACCATGTCTTCAGAGTAGCTATTTGATTTAAGATGTTTGGTTTGCAAATAAGGAAATGTGGAGGCCAAGGCTTGGAGAGCAGTGACCACCCCTGGGCAGGCAGGGAGCTGACCTCTGGGCAGGTTGTCTGAGAGGTGATCTGCTGCAAGATTTTTACCGATTCTTTTTGCAGATAATGGATGCCGAGAGCAGTTCCTCACGGGCACCTGGAGTTTCTAAGCATGTCTATTGCAGTCTCCTCTTTGAATCTTGAACACTCAATGTTTTGTGCTGTGCAGACGTGCTGTATCTGACTCTCTGCCTTTTCCCAAACTTCCCCTCTGCTCTCCCAGATCCTCCCACTCTTTCCCACAGGTTCCTTTTGGATCCAGAGCCACTGGGCGATGAGAGCTTCAGGTTGTTCTCGCAGTGGAGCCCTCACCAGCTGATGGTGATTATTGCGACTTCCGCTGTGTCTGCTCATCAGTTTTAAGGTTGCCCCTCTACTCCTCCTTTGGTTTGTCTGAGCATTTTCCTCCTCTTCCTCCGCCACCCAGTGTGTTGTGGGAGCTTCTCCTCGAGTCTCCAAAATCCAACCCTCTCGTAGCGCCTTGCCAAGTAGATGTGAATACCTTACCCTTCCCTTTCCTTTCTGTGATGGTGCAGAATTCGTGGTATTCAATCATAGCATTTACTCATCTCTTTAATACTTAATGCTTCCCATGAGGGGGGCTGGAAGACTGTTTCACCTACCCAGGCGCAAGGAGTGCTCTTCTCTCCTCCCCACTTAAGAGTCAGTACCAACCATTATGTCCTGATCCTGCACAGACCTGAATAAATATTTTAAGACATCGAGGTGCCGGCTTCAGATTTCTAGGTGCCTGACAGTTTCCAGCCTTGCACAGCAGCCTCTGATGCAGTCACTTAACTTGTGTGGTTGCTGACGCAAGGCACGTGTACAAGGGCTGGGTGAATGTGTCTGTGTGTGCATGACGTGTACATGCACGCTTTTGTCTAAGGCTTGGTTCAGAAAGCATAGTAAGAAGGCAAGTATTCCCTGCTTCCTACTTGGAATTGTAGGGCTATCACCTGGTTTAAAGTAATCTTAATCAATGAATCGATTGAATCTTTATAAAACACTGCTTAAATTTAGCAGCAGGGAGAGAAGCTGTTCAGCCTAATTTCTCCAAATCGCTAGGAGACATAAGGAATATGTCTCTTGTTTCCAAGTTCTGTAGTGTATGTGTGTTTGAAGCATGTACAAAGCTCAAACAGTGAGGGTAGCAGGCTGACTGTTCCTATTCAGAATGTGTATACAGATGTCCACTAGTATCCCTAGGGGATATGTTCCTGTTCCCCGAGAAACCGGAAACCGCAGATAAAAGGGAACCCGAACTTACTGTTCTGTGAAGCACTCTGGTCTCTTTTTGGGAACCTCCAAAGGCCTCTTCTGGGTTGTGCCAGGCCAAAGACCCACTCTACCAACCTTTGCAGGCATCAGAATGGCCCACAGAAGCAACCAGAAGTGACTTTTGGTCCAACTGGAAGTTGCATTTGCAAAGTGGAAGTAGCTTCCAGACATTTCTGTAGGCCATTCTGAAGCCCACAGAGGCCTGTAGAGTGGGTGTCAGTGGCCCATTGCTGCCCAGAAGAGGCCTCCAGAGGCTCTCAAGAAGACACCATAGTGCTTCTTAAAACAGTTAAGAAAGGGGTGTGGAGAACCATGGAGACCCAGATACACAGGTACCGGGGGGAACCTATACTAATAATCTGTGCTGTCTGCTTATACACAGTGAAACTGTGCCTACGTTTCTGCTGAATTTGTGACATGGGCACTTGCACTGTGTTGTGAAATCGAGGCCTTGTAATGTGTCATTGGTGTGTGTGAGACGCAGCTTCTTTCTGGAGAAAAATCAAACTTTCAATTTAAATTAAAAAAAAACTCCACAGTGGCTGGTTGCTATAGTGACTGTCAGATGGAGTGCTTTTGAGGGATGTCAGAACGCCTTCGTAAAACCCACATGCCAATCTAATGCGTGAAGGCCACTTGCTTATGAAATGTTACCTGCTTGTAGTGTCGCAAGGCTTTATCAGTATTGGCACTGATGGAAGCAGAGGTGTGTTTTTTTACAACTGCAGTCAATCTGGCAGAGGGCAACTCAGAAGCAAGCCCTCCCTTGACCAGAGAGGGCTGGCCCATCTGTGAGGCCAACTGAGGCAGTTGCCTAAGGTGGAGGACTGACTAGGGAAGGAGGCTGCTGCAATTTGCCAGGCCCCATCACTTGCTCCCTAGATTTGAAAAGGAAGAGGAAAATGGAGAAGAGGAAGCATCTTAGGAGATTACACAGCGGAACAGGGTCTGAAGAACCAGGGGTTGTGCAGCAGTGGAGGAGGAGGAAGGAGGGACAGGTTGAAGGCTGAGAAAAGGAATGAGGGAATAGGAGAGCACCTAAGGCACAAGGCTTCGGTCTGCAGTGGCTGTAGCCTGAATGCAGGCAAGGAGCGAGTCCCTCAGCAGGCCATGAAAATACTCTCTTGCAGTGGGGAAGCTGGTCTCTGAGCCAAAGTTTGACCTCTTCCTAAAGGCCTGTGGGACCAGATGCTTCCTGGCCATCAGCCCAAGCAAATGCCACGAGACTCACCTGGGTCACGCTTGCCTGGCATGCGACCCAGTGCCCTGAACACATGTACACGAACGTGTCGGGGAGAGGCACAACGTGCCTGACTTGTACTGCTTGCCACTGAATTCACTTAGGGGTTGTTCCACTAGAAGGTTGAGCTGCCGTCTTGTTGCATTTCTCCCCCGCCTTGCCCTAGAAAACACAAGTGCATTAGCTTATGGGCATTTGAGATTGTAAAGCGGTACAGTTTTCTTCCACAGCAGTTACGTTAATAGCTGAATTTTTGCCTCGACACATCTGCAGGATGTGAGAAGCACACTGGATAGTGAAATGTGCTGGTACGCAAATTAAACATGCATTATTTCACAGGACACCTAAAACCTTTCCTCAGAAAATCTAGTTTCTCTGGAAAGGCCTCATTCTTGACCTTCTGCTGCTGTCTGCATCTTGTAGAAATATCCTGCCTCCCCTCCCTTGTCCAGTGTTCTCACGTTTGGGCCAAAATGACCCTTTCATTTGGATGTCCCAAATAAGCTCAGATTCGTCAGATGCATTTGAACTTGAGCCTATGAAAGCTTATGCCCTACATTTTGTCTTTTTTTTTTTTTTAAGATGCTATAAAATTCCTTGTATTTGCTGTAATATACTAATGGCCACTACCTCTTTGGGGTTCTACTCTATAAAAAGCATTGGACTTGATTTACTGGATCTGAGAAAGGACCCCATCTGGTATAGCCTCCTGTATTCAGCTGGGAGGAGAGCAGTGAGTGATTCCCAGGTGGGGCTTGATGGCAACATGATACACAACACGATTGTGTATCATGGGAGCTCTACCTGGCCATTTTGGCTAGGCATAACAGCGATGATAACATGGTATGGGGCAAAGGCCATATGAGTACATGGATTACTGTGCAGCTGCAGTGTGCTTTCTTCGTTGGGCCAGCTAAAGTGCTGTTCTTTAATATTCATATTCTTCTATCAGGCCGACCCAGCTGTGTTTGGGGGGGAATCTCAGGGTTTTTCAGTATGAAGATCAGCAATGGCAGACAAGCTTCCCAGAATGAGAGGTTGCCTGCTGCATGTTCTGCATTGCACAGTCACAGGGGAGAGTGTGTGGTGTGGCCCTAGGCTAGAGCATGGTCTCGGTTTGCAGTGGACAGACCTTGGCAGTTCCCTGTATAAGTGGTATGTGAGGAGCCTCAAACACCCCCGGAACTGTTTCCAGCGCACAAGGCTTCCATTACAGGACCCATGGCAGATCAGTGATGTGGGGCCTACTGTGCATAAGTTTGTGGTTTATGAAATTATTCTCCTCTTCCCCGTGCTCCAATGCCATAAACATCAACTTTGCACATCTTTCTACTCCATCTTAATTGTCTTCCACCAAATTATTTTAGAAGCAGTATAGTTCCAAACCGAATGTTACATTTTTCTATTTGAAAAAAGTTAGTTATAATAAAGACTGGTAGCTTTAAGGATGCTTAGGAGCCTTCCATATGAAAGGTACTATAGGTTCTTTGAGCCCTGTCATTCTCTTGGACTTCCTATTGATCTGGCCCAACCTGTAGTGTTTCTCAGAGTATTGAATAGCTGGCATACTTAGCATTTGCAGGTTCAAAGTACCTCGCATATATATTGGCAGTCCTTTAGCAGTTCTGTAAGATGAAGTTGGCATCTTTCAGTTTCGGAAGACTATGGTGTCACACTCTGAATGGTGGTTCTGGAACAGAGTGTCCTCTCCAGTGCGCGAAGCCTGGGTAAAGTAGGTATGGAGGATAGGCTGTTACCCATGCAGCAAATCCCCCCTCTCCACGTCGCTGAAATGGTCCAGTGGAAAGGCAGAGGCCAATACGGTTGGTTCCAGTGGCGTCGCAGGAGTTGCCAGAACGTGACTGTGTTCAGCCATGAACTGCCTCAGGGACTCCGGCTCCGGATTTTGCCTCGAGGTTGATTCCTGAAGCCTTTTCCATAACTGGATGTAGCCACAAGGCAGTGGAGGTTTGGGATCAGAGTTTTCCTTCTCTCAGATGAGCTACCTTCCCAGGCTGACGAGTCCCATCTACCCGGTGGCTGTTTAGTCGCCTCTTACGACAAGTACAGCCAAACTGAGGGCCTATTCTTATCCCCAGCCCCCAGGGGAATCTGTAAGATAGGTCAGTGGTATTATCCCCATGGTGAAGATCAGGCTAAGGCAATTTCTACCTTTGCGATACCTAATCAAGACATCTTGCTGGTCAGTTTTGCTGATCAGTTTTGAAGTAGGGTCCGTTAGAACTTGAAATATCAGGCAGGAAGGGGCTCTTTTCTGAAGGTTATTACAGTGAGAAGGGCTGAGGGTGTCAAAAAGAGAGTTTTTGAAGGATGTTGGTAGTTTCCTACTTCTGTTTGCTTTTGGGAGCCTCGTGACTTAAAGATGCCGAAACTTACATAAAGGAGTACAAAGTTCATTTACTTTCCCTTTGTGCAACAAAAAGCCCAGTCCTTTTGTGGTTGCAAAGCCAGTGTTATGAGAAAGAGCAGCCTTCTGGGAACTTCTTTACTTGAGTGCAATTGGAAAGCCCTAAAGTCGAGGTCACAATCCGACACTAAGCATGTGCATCCCAATCAGTGTGTTTAAGCATACTTAACTTTATTTGGGACAGTGGCTCCAGTCTGCAACTTTCTTAATCCGGTTGCATTTATGTCCTTGCTGACAAGTCTCATTTCTCAATAAAGAGCAAGTCTATATTCTGTTGTTGTACCAAGTCCCTTGACTCCTGGTCTGTTTCCAAGCCAAGTTCAAAATTATGGTATCTTTGAATCGTAAGCAACTTGTGAGATGGGTCCTCTTTTGCTGGTGGGTCCTTTGCGATCCTGTCCACCTACTTGCTCAGATCTTTAGTGCCAACCTTGCTTCATGCCGTCCCACATGCAGAGCCTTCTGACTTGTGGTGCCCAGTCTGTGGAGCTCTTTGTTGGGAGTTTGGGTTGATCTCTCCCTGCTGGTATTTAAAAGCCAGGTGAAAAAAATGTGACGTGCTTTCTCAAAGAATGTCCAATTAGTTGCTCTCGCACTTGTTCAGTTATACTGAATTTGTAGCTACTAGGCTGCTTTAAAAACTTCTGTGTTCTTGCTTGTGACATTTAAAATTTGGTTGGTTGGCTGGGCGCAGTTTGGAGTATAATGACCTTTTGAGGGCCACCAATGTGCCAGCACACTAGCAGAAAATTGCTGGGTTAAACTGCAAGTCAAGAATACCCAGGCAAAGGAGGGTGGAGAGCCTGAAAGAGACTTTCCTGTGGCCACCCAGTAAGTTTATGTTGTGAAGTTAGTGAAGACCATAGAGGTCAATGTGCTGAGAAGAAAAATTTTGAAAATTGCTGCCTTAACCACTGTGTAGTTCTAGCCCCAGCAGATGGCAAGCGCCTAGCAGATGGTATTGTCTGGTTTAGCCAGATGAAGGGTGAGACTAGACAGCTCTTTTTCTCACACAGTATTCTTCTACATTAGGGGTGCTCAACATGTTGATCGTGATTGAGCAGTCGATCGCGAGGCAAAATGAGTCGATCGCGGAGCCCTTAGTCTAGTCCAGGGGTCGGCAACCTTAAACACTTAAAGAGCCATTTGGACCCATTTTCCAGAGGAAAAAATACCTCGGGAGCCACAAAACCCATTTGACACCTAAAATGAAGATAACACTGCATATATAGTTTTTTTTAAACCTTTATGCTCTTATAGGTCCCATTTTTATAAAGTAGCCCCCTCTTGTAGCTTTTAGTTAGTTTTATCATACATTCTTGTCCTGTGTTTTCAGACACCTGGTCCTCTGTGGTGTTTTGCCTGATTCCAAGGCCATTCTCTGCCTGGAGAATTATGCCCACTTTAAGCAAATTAGCTCCCCTTTCCCCCAACAAATGACCCTGGTTCTGCCCTGCAATCCTGCTGGACCCCACCTCCAGGGTAGCTCCCCTGTTCAACCTGCAGAGGTCCTCTCTCCTGCCAGCAGCCTCCCACCACTACAGCAGACCCTGGATCGTCAGCAGGTCTTGGGCACAGCAGGCGCACTTCAAACTCCAGTGTCTCTAGCAGTCCCTTAGTCACAAAGTCAGTCAGAGTATCCAGGGCAGAGTCCAAAGTCAATAAGCCAAGTCACAATCCAAGGTCAGATTCCAAAGTCAGTCAAATCAGTCAGAGTATCCAAGTCAAAGTCCAAAGTCAATAAGCCAGGTCAGATTCCAAAGTCAACCTGCACTCCTTCTCCAACCCACACCCCCTTCCTGCCTCAGGTGGTCCTTATATCCCTGAGGGCCCTATTGCCTTCAAGTGGCTGCAGCTGTGCAGCACACTCTGCTGGATGCCCAGGCCTTACCCTCAAAGGGGCCACTGCTGACACCACATCTACCTACTCACCAGATCTTCCTAGATTCCAATACAAGTGGGGGGGGGGAGCAGATCTCTATACAGACCAGTGCAAAAACAGGGAGAAGGTTGGGGGGGGAGGGAAGATCTCTATATAGATATCACAGCAAGACGATTGCAAAACCCCTTGCACACAGAACCAACAGATGGAAGTTGGGGGGGCAGATCTCCATACATACCAGTGCAAAAACAGGGGGAAAGGTAAGTCAGCCCCATTAGAGTCAACGGGGCTTCATCCCAGGGATGCATGGACAGGAGTGCAGCCTGCGAGTGGCTCATCTCCCTGTCTACTCAGAAGTCAGCCCCAGTAGAGTCAACGGGGCTCACTCCCAGGGGAGTATATATACACTGCATATATAGTTTGCGCTCCCCTCTTGTAGGTCACAGTTATATAATACACTTCCCTCTTCTAGGTCCCACTAAAAATCAGGTCCAGACCCACAGTTGGAGAACAACTGTTTTAAATTGTGCACAGGTGAACTGCTTGTGAAGGATACTGTCATTCTTTACTGTCATTTACTTCTGTACTTCTGTAAATGCCTTTCCACACAATACTACCTCTGAACAAGACCACTTAGTACTACTTAACACTGTTCACAAAAGTGCTCCTGAACAAACAAGCTAAGAGTTCAAAACTGCATAAAATAAAAGGCATACTAACAGTGATTACTTCCCAACCATGAAATATGCTTTGGTGCACATATACAGTATGTTACACATACAGTATACAAACATATACAGAATATCATCTGGTGAGGGGGTCTCCAAACCCCTTTCAGGTTTCCAAGTGAAGGAAATGGGGCAGTGAGAGTGTGAGTGAGTGACCGGGGGATGCTGAGTGGGGAGCTTGAAGGCTGTAATCCTGTGCACACTTTCCTGGGAGCAAGCACAATGGGACTTACTTCTGGGGAGACACGCACAGGATTGTGCTCTAAGCTTGGGAGGAGGGCAGAGCAGCTGCACTCAATTGCTTGCTTTTGCCTTGGCTCCGTGGGGTCAGGTTCGTTTACGCACCCTCCCCTACACGGGCAGGCAGCTGGCGCTGCGGCTCAGGTGGCAGGGAACGTGCGGCGGCGGCTGCTGCTGCTGCAGTGCGGGCTCTTTGGGCAGGAGCTGCTCGCCAGCCGTTCATGCCCTCTCCTATGGGGCGCAGCCACAGGAGGTGAGGGAGCTGCGCCTGTGCGCTCATGCTGGTGAGCAGCAGCAGCTTCACGGGAGGGGCGTGCCCCTCCCCCCACAGCTTGGCCCCGCAGGGAGCCACAGGAGAAGGCTGAAAGAGCCGCTTGCGGCTCCAGAATGGCAGGTTGCCGACCCCAGGTCTAGTCTATAGAGTCTATAGACTAGTCTAGTCTAGAGTCTCTAGAGTCTAGACTTTTCCCCACTCTACGGTTTCAGGGCAGAGCTACCAGGTGGAATGGAGCGGGGCGTGTGAGCCCAAGTTGGCGGCGGGAGGGGGGAGGAGGAGGAGCAGAGTACGGTGGCCAGGAAAGGCCAGAATTGGTGGAGGAAGCGGTGGCAGCAGCGGGAGTGGCCGGCTGAACCGGCCTGGCTCTCTACTTCCCCCCTCCCCTTTGGCGCCTGGCTGGTGCGTTGGCCATGTCGCTGTTCCAGTCGGCACTGGACTTTCTGTCCGGACCAGGCTCCCTGGGGGCCGCCAGCCGGGACCAGAATGACTTCGTGGGGCAGGAGGTGGAGATGGGAGAGATGAAGCTGCGCATCAAGAAGGTCATCGCCGAAGGTGTGGGGGGGAGAGGGAAGCCCCCCCTGGGATGAGTGGGTCATGGAAGGGCCCCCCACGAACCTCTTGGCCCCCCACCTTCTCTGTTGGGGTCCTTGGTTGGGGTCAAGGAGCCTTACAGGGTGAGGTTGTGGTGGGGGCTCAGCTGCACTGGGGAGGGCTTCCCAGTGCTGGCCTTGGGAGCTTTGGACCCCCCCCCCGTTGCCAGGGAGGTGGGGTGGGTGGGGAGGCAGGTGAGGCAGAGTGCTTCGAAGAGCGCTGCCACCGTGTGAGGCGCCCAAGCTCTGTGCGTGGGTGCTTGGGTGGGTGTTTGTAAAAAAACTCTGGTAGCTCTCAAAGTAGCTCTCGAGCCAAAAAAGTGTGAGCACCCCTGTTCTACATCTTCTTCTTCACTATGCACAGTAGGGCTCTGTCCTCCTCTCCCCAAAAACTTGTGCTCTGGTTCATCACTTTAGGGAGGGAGTCCTGGTCTCCTGACTCAAACTAAATGATGAGCAAGCCATGCAAGAACAAGGAGCTGTATTTTTCCCTTACAGAAGAAACAGTAGCTTGGGGGCTGGCAGATTTGTGGGAAGGGAGCAGTGAAGACAGGTTAAGCAAAGCTTCAGTGAAGACAGGTTAAGCAAAGCTTCACCTGCTTATTCACCTGTCAAAATGGCAGCGGTTCGGGTTTTTGAATATAAATTGGGAGGTTTCTGTCTTTCCCTAGTTCAGTTCCAAGTCACAGTAGTGTTTAGTCTAGGTTTGTAAAATAGGATCCTTAATTGGCTTCCTAGTTAAAGGTGTAGGTGGATAAGATGCTTGTAGAACAGGGCTGAGTGACTGGACGCAAACTCACGCTGAGATTCTGCTTGAGGAATTTTGCGGAGGAATTTTGGATTTGGTGGTGACGCTTGAGAATAAGAAAAAGAGAACTCTGCATAGTCATCTGAATTCACATAGCCTCTCTAAATGTTCTCAGTGGAGCTGTGTTCACTGATGCCAGGAGGAAAAAAAAGACGTGTTCAGTCAGCTTGAAGTTCTTAATCGGATGTGCGTGTGCACAGAAACACTCCTGTCTGATCTACTGTGTCTCATGCAGCAGCACTCTAGGAAAAGGCACCAGACGCCACTCGTGCGAAGGCGCAGTTGATGGTGCCGCCGCCACTGCATCAGGGACTTATCTAGATTGCTGCTAATCCTTCCCAACCCTGTGAATACTAAATATAACCGTTGGTTTAGCTCTAACCCTAAATGATTTCTGGTAACTATCACAGCTAAAAATAGAGGGGCATTCCTTGTGTGTTTTGTTCTTGTTTTACTCCTTCAGACCCACAGTTTGTGCAAGGGTTTGTTTGAGGGTTCTGGGCTGGGGGGGCAGCTGCCTCTTGCTTCTCTGAAGCGGAGCTCCAGTTAATGGACTGTACCAAAAGAAAAGTACCATAAGGCAGAAATCCAACAGGTATGGGAGATTTGAATCTGCTGCTGTTGGATTTCTGGCTAGGCCGCAGGTTTCCCCTGTTGGATTTTTATACTGTTAATATGCGTTTGTAGAGCACCTTTAAAGAAAGTGCTTCAGATTATCTAGTTGCAAGACCTTGGTCAGCACTGCAAGTTAAGTTTGTGTTATCCCCATTGGGGATAGCAATTCACAATTGGGTGATCTGAGGCAGAGATTCAAACTGGGACTTCCTGGTTTGACTTCCTGGTTTGTTGCTCATCTCTTAACTACAGCAAGTTTCAGCAACCTGTTTTTAGCAGCGGCTTGTAGCTCAGGGTTAAAATGTGTTGTGTGTGTGCTGGTTGACCTGGCAAAGAATCTGGTTGACCCTCAAGCAGTGTTGCTAGTTGACCTGGCAAAGAAGCCTCAGTGCTATGAGACTTCCTTGGATGAGCTAAGCATCCGGTGCTTGCAGCTTTCAAAGCAGTATTGGAAATAGGTGCACCGGCAGAGAACTGGCTGTACATGTTCCTGACAGAGCTTTAATAACTGGTGGATAGGGAGAGTGAGGTGGAGGAAGTGTTGCTCCGTGTAGCCTCCCTGAAGCCTTGGGGGCAGTGGCATTGCTAGTGGGGTGTGGGCCTCACCGAGTGACGCGCGTGGGGAGGGGGGGTTACACCACTACTGGCCAAAATTCTTAAAATCTTGGTATTTTCAAATAATGCCATGTTACATATCATTTGTTGTGTAATTTCATGCAGAATGCAATGAAGCAGAATTGAAATATCTCTATTCTATCCAAAGTTATAGCAAAAAACTAGCGTGGGCAGGGTGAAGGTGCATCACCATGTCCACCGCCCAGGATGTTGTCCCGTCCACTGCATGGGAGGAGATCCATCATGGGGGTGACACGCTGGCCTCCCACACCAGGTGGAACAAACCCTAGTGATGCCACTGCCTGTGGGTTAACCTGGATAAAGGTGAATGGGGAAAATCAGGGGTGGTCATGGGGAGGCTGTGCCTTTCCTTGCCAGGATCCCTGCCTGCTCCTTCCTGCCATGTCCTTGGCAGCAGGGAAGAAGAAACCCCAAAAGGGGCTTGATTCTTTGAAAAGCTGGCACAGAATTGGGCAGACGTGGAGAAAGCGTTGGGAGTGCCATTGAAGTTATCCAGCATCCATGCCTCAGTGATCCTACTCTTTGCTCACTGCAGCTTTGTTCACCTCAGGAGAGAGGTGAAAAGCGGTGTGCCCCAAGGATCTGTCCTGGGACCGGTGCTCTTCAACCTCTTCATAAATGACCTGGAGACAGGGGTGAGCAGTGAGGTGGCAAAGTTTGCAGACAACACCAAACTTTTCCGAGTGGTGAAGACCAGAAGTGATTGTGAGGAGCTCCAGAAGGATCTCTCCAGACTGGCAGAATGGGCAGCAAAATGGCAGGTGCGCTTCAATGTCAGTAAGTGTAAAGTCATGCACATTGGGGCAAAAAATCAAAACTTTAGATATAGGCTGATGGGTTCTGAGCTGTCTGTGACAGATCGGGAGAGAGATCTGGGGATGGTGGTGGACAGGTCGATGAAAGTGTCGACCCAATGTGCGGCGGCAGTGAAGAAGGCCAATTCTATGCTTAGGATCCTTAGGAAGGGTATTGAGAACAAAACGGCTAGTATTATAATGCCGTTGTACAAATCTATGGTAAGGCCACACCTGGAGTATTGTGTCCAGTTCTGTTCGCCGCATCTCAAAAAAGACATAGTGGAAATGGAAAAGGTGCAAAAGAGAGCGACTCAGATGATTATGGGGCTGGGGCACCTTCCTTATGAGGAAAGGCTACGGCGTTTGGGCCTCTTCAGCCTAGAAAAGAGGCGCCTGAGGGGGGACATGATTGAGACATACAAAATTATGCAGGGGATGGACAGAGTGGATAGGGAGATGCTCTTTACACTCTCACATAACACCAGAACCAGGGGACATCCACTAAAATTGAGTGTTGGGAGGGTTAGAACAGACAAAAGAAAATATTTCTTTACTCAGCGTGTGGTTGGTCTATGGAACTCATTGCCACAGGATGTGGTGATGGCATCTGGCCTGGATGCCTTTAAAAGGGGATTGGACAAGTTTCTGGAGGAAAAATCCATTACGGGGTACAAGCCATGATGTGTGTGTGCAACCTCCTGATTTTAGAAATGGGCTATGTCAGAATGCCAGATGCAAGGGAGGGCACCAGGATGAGGTCTCGTGTTACCTGGTGTGCTCCTTGGGGCATTTAGTGGGCCGCTGTGAGATACAGGAAGCTGGACTAGATGGGCCTATGGCCTGATCCAGTGGGGCTGTTCTTATGTTCTTATGTTCATGCTACTGTAGTGATTTGGGTTGGATGCTGTGTTGGCAAATCTGTGTGTCTTCAGATGTGACTGGAGCGACTGGAACGCAGTGTGTGTGTGTGTTGCAACCTGCAGGCAGCACATGTGCAATGGACCTGGTAAACATTGGAGAGGCCTGGAGGAGTGAGTGCAGCTTCTGGGCCTGGCTGTCGGGAAGGGATTTTCTCCCACTCCAAGGCCAGACCAGCTCATGACCTTCAGGCCTGCCTGAGCCTCTTCTGCAACTTCAGGCACCTTTTGGCAGGGCACAGCTTGGACAGCATCCTTTGTCCTGCTCTGACTTGCTAATCTCACGAGTGGATAGGCTGGCCTGCAGTTGCAGGGCTGGGTCTGATGACCTGCAACACTGGGCCTTTGGCTCTGCGGAGAAGCAGTGTAGGTGAGAAGCTGTTCTGTCTCTCACCGTGGGCTCCATTCAAAGCAGCTGATCGTTCCGCTTCAAGGACATGGGGACAAAGGCGAACACCACCTGGCGGCCCTGTGCAGCAATTTCTTTTTTGCTCTGCAGTGCTGGCTTGCGTGGGGGAAAATCGTGGTTGGCTTGACAATGAAAGAACCAAATTCTTTCTTCGCCCACCCCTGAAACCCTTGTGCTGAGCAGGAATTCTCCTTCTGAATCTCTGACAGAAATCCAGTGTGCTCCCCCTCACAGCTTAGAAGAGTTTTTCAGAGTGTTGATTTTGTGCAAATGTAACTTTTTTTTCTAGGTCCACTGTCCTAATTGATTCTGTATCTCAAACAGGGAAAATAATGGCTGGGTGGTTGGGGGGGATCTCTGTGTGCTAGAAGCTGCTATCAGCGTCCTGGCCCAATGCAAGGTTGGGCAAATAATAATTTGGCATTCCCAGGCACCAGCAAGGCTGTTCTCTGTGCTAAAGGGACGTTGTTGGGGGTGAATGAGCAGGCCTGTAAAGTGCTTTGTGAAACGAACATGCTATTGGCTTGAAACTGGAAGCCTCTAGTAGGCAGAAGAGCCTTTCATCCATGTTGGTCCAGCCCTCCTGTATGCTGGTGCTAAATAAGGCCTAAATAAATGCACAGAATGAGGTGGTGGAAAAGAAACCATGTCAGACTGGCAGGGCAGTGACAAATTTCCTGACGGGGGGGGGGGGGTGGAGCACCATTTTAAAATCTTCCCTGATGTTAACACATCCTTGCATGTAGCAGACCATCACAGCAGGCAAAGAGCCAAGTAGAGCATTTCTCAGTGCTAGCTCTCTGTTTGCAGAGTTTTCTGCAGGGAGTGGAATCTGTTTTATGGACCCATCGCTTTCAAAGAGCAAGTAAGTGTCGCTTCCTGCCTGCACCCCTGTTCCCACCCACCCACTGTCCAGTTTTCTGCCTGTATCAGGAAGCATGGGTGTAGACCACTCTTCCCCAAGCCCCTGCTGTCCAGCATGTTGTGATCTTTTAGTTCCTGGATGAGTGTTGAAATCCCAGTCTGCATCGTAGATGGACACTCTCTCCATCCCTGCCCAGCTTGCGGCAGCCAGAGGTCACTTGGGACAGGTACCCCGATGCTCAAACTCACGTCCATCACTGCTTCTTTTGTCCTCTTGCAGGGCCGAGATGGGCCTCCTGGAATATTGGTGTCTTCATCTGCATCCGCTGTGCCGGAATCCACAGGAACCTGGGTGTCCACATATCCCGAGTAAAATCTGTCAATCTGGACCAGTGGACGCAAGAACAAATTCAGGTGGGTGGTAACAGAGGTGGGATTTGCAGCTCAGACAGAAAACCCCCTCTCTTGTAGGTTTGTTTCAGGGGTGTCTTTCAGAGTAACTTTCTCCAGCATCTCCCCCGCAGGACAGAAACTTAGATCTAGCTTCCTTGGATAAAAGAAGGTACCATACCTGGGTTGTTCAGGCCTGGCCATGGTGACCCATGCCCTAGTGACACCTAGATTAGATTACTGCAATGTGCTTTACATTCGGCTGCCTTTGAAGATGGTTCAAAACCCCTTTTTTACTTAGGCAGTGATGGTACTAACCTAGAAGTGCCATCATCACTACTGGGCTGCCACTCCCCTTAAGAGGGAATATGGTGTTCCTGCTGTCCTGGGGAGTAGCGACCCCTAAGTTGGGAAACAGTCTCATGGAAAGTAGGCAATGCTTTCTTTATGAAATGGGGCCTGGCTTCCTTAAATGTGATACTAGTGCGCAAATTCCACGATCAGTAAAGTGGTGAGTCCTGAATCAAGCCATTCGTATTGCTCCCTGAGATACAGCGTTGCTCCAATTTCATTGCACAAACTGGCTAATCAAATTCTTAAGTGGGTTTTAAGGGACTCCACTCTGGGAAGGCTTACCAGGAACTCCTCCTTGCTCACGAGGCTTATCGGCTGCTTTCCTGGGGTGTTCTCTGTTGCTTGACTTCTATAAAGGCTGAAAGGGAATAACCGTGTTAAAAGGATTGTGAAGTCCCAGAAATAAGAGCCAGTGCCATGGAAAATAAGCTTGTAGCAGGCAGTCCTTAGAACACACAGGGCAGATATTTTGAGCGTGATGCAGGCCCTTCAGAATAAGTAAGACTCTCTTTGTCAGGTAAGAGGAATTAAAATAAATCTGTCATAAATATAAAAGTAAATCATGCTATCTGTTTTGAGAGTACTGCGGGATGCTGCTCTTTCTAGCAGCTATAGATACGGCCATTTTCTGCTGATCTGTCAGACTGAGGACCTGATTTAACTGCAAAGTCACTGTTTCTGTTGACTGTGCAGATCGGTGTCCCAAGCACCTTTCTGGAATGGCTTTGGCAGGCTTTGAGGTACAAAACACTTCCCTCTTTCCTCCTCCTCTGTGCAGTGCGGGTCCTTTGATGCTGTTGCAGCCTGGGTGCCAGTTCAGTCATGCTCTGAGACTGGTCACACCAAAGTGAAATGGCATGAGTACTTTCAAATGGGCTATTGGAACACCCCAATGTAATACCACTGCTGAAGCAGGTGGGGCCTGGATGGAAGACCCCTGAGGAGTCCCGTGTAAGCTGCTCTGGGTTTCTTTAAGAGCAAGACGTAACTGTTGTAAATGCATCTTACCACCTGAAATACCCCAGTTCTTCCCCTCCTTCAGTGGCGTAGCTAGAGGGGGTGCAAGGCATTGTTTTGCAGATGGCTGAATGCACTGTGCAAGCATCCCCTCCCCTTCGGAGCTACTCCAGGCAGTGGGAACAAAATGGAGGCGAACACTGTGTTTTTGCTGATGAAAGCACGGTCCAGAGGGCAGGTTTACGCGTTACGAAATGCAAATGCCCAGCAACCCAGAAGCTTGACTGAACTTGGGTGGCGTTACATGACCCACCTCCAGTCAGGTCATGACCCAGAGTTTGGGAACCACTGGCCTAAATCCCAAGCCTGCAGTATTGTGTGTGTTGTTTTTTTTTTTTTTTTCCTGCAAAGCAGGGAGGGGACAGGGGTTCTGGGGCACTCCTGTGCAGGTCAATAGCACTGACTCTATTTCACTTCCATGGTTGGAACAAAACCCTGAAAAGTATTGGGAGCAGAGGTTTCCTGCATTGTAAGGTGCTGCATGGTTACACTTGCTGCTCCAAAACTGGCATTAAAAGAACTGGGGGCGCTGACAGTGCTTAATCTCTAGAAAAAGTGCTTAAATGTGTCTCTGAGTGTCCCCTCCCTGCCTCTGGATACATATCATGTTCAGCATATGGAAGGCAGCAATGTGCCTGCCAGGTTGTGAGTGTGGGAACAGTTGTCAGAATTCTCAACACAGGCATGAAAAATGAGAGGGTGCTGTGGACAAAGGAGTCAGCAGCCTCGGGCCCTGTCCGCATATCAGTGGCCTTACCTTTTCGTTTATCTTATTTCTCCTTTAAAGACTACTGTTGTTCCTTAGCCCAGCGATTCCCAAGCTTTTTCCACTGGTGGCCACGGGGCCACTGCTTGCGGCTCCCCATTTGGGCTACAGTCCTATACATTGTACAGGGAGGCAGGTTTTTCATGAGGATTACACAACTCCCCGGGGAGCCACAGCTCACATTTTGGGAACTGCTGCCTTCACCCCTAAAGAAGAGAAAAGACAAGCAGAAATAAAGGGGACTTGCCCACCTCCTTCCGCTTTCCCCAGGGAAGGTTCTGGATTCCTGAGCAGTCTGTGTCCAGCTTGCTCAGGGCTCCTTCTCAATAAGTATGGTCTGGTTCATAATGGTGAAGGTGATGCACTCTCTACCTGCTCAAGGAGACAATCCTCTTGCTCGCCTTACTGCATTCCATGGTTGAATCCTGGTGCCGAGAACTTATGCTATAGCCCTTGGACAAAATCAAACCTTGCTGGTGTCTTGCTTCTTTCTGTTGCAGTGCATGCAGGAGATGGGGAATGGGAAAGCAAATCGCCTCTATGAAGCGTATCTTCCGGAGAACTTCAGGCGACCTCAGACGGACCAGCATCCTTTATCTGGGAGGAGATGGTGGCGGCTTTTCCTATTGATACTGAGCCTCTGCTGGGAGGGAGGGCCACCTGCCAATCTCTCGTGGTGAACGCTCTCACCGAGGGGTCAGAATGGAGCACCAGAAAGCTCTCCCGCATAGCCTTTTTTCAGAATCTTTTATTGGGGTTTGCATTCAGTGATATTTTCCTATTGTTCAGCACCTCTTGAGAAATGAGGTCATAGCAGAGCTCTGGTTACTGGCCAGATTTAAGCAGGTAGGAGCGTAATGATAATAATAATAATAATAATAATAATAATAATAATAATAATAATAATAATAATAAAACTTTATTTCTATCCCGCCCTTCTCCCCAAAGGGACCCAGGAGCGTACCAGGGTACATGGGGGAGGGTTCTTCTGTTGGAACCAGAGCTCTTCAGTATCTTCACCAGTGGAGCAGGTGCCTGAACTTTAGAGGTGGCCGCAACCATGCCTCACTTCTGCCTGTTCTGAAATCTGGTGCGCATTGCCTTGGGCGCATGTCCCATTGACTTCATTGGAATTGACTTTTGAGTCGACCTTTATAGCAGCAGTCTCCAAACCGCCCAAGTTCTACCAGAACAATCATTTCTGGTGTGGCAGTGGCGTAGCCTGACCGTTCCACCCCACAGCCGCCACCTTTGTGCCAGAGCATTGCAGAGATCCACTTCTGCATATCGCCCCAGAAGGCTCTGCGTCCTGATTTCCTGGGCACGAGGGTCTGGCGTAAAGAAAGGTGGCTGCAGAGTGGAATGGTAAGTGTTCACCACTGCCCCCCCCCACGCCCACAGTGATTATTCTGGTGCACCGGATCTGGCCTGCAGGCTGAAGTTTGAAGGCACCTGCCCTATAGGATCAGGCTCTTAATGGGTTGTTTATAGGTGTATGCCCATGTAGTATATTTTGCATCATGTGTCTATCTCTGCATGCTCATGTGTTGATATCTTTCCTTAAACGTGTGTGACACTCCTAGATCTGAAAAGATGGGCCTGAGTGTGGTATAGTGTGAGGTCTACATTCTTCCCCCCCCTTTTTTTTTTTATTTGGAGCCCTTGAAGCAAGCCTATGTCAGGCACTGGAATTGGGGGGGGGGGTCTGCATGTGAGCTGTAGCACATGCTAGAATGTTGTGTTCTCCTTCTTGGGACACAGCATGTCAGGTTAATACAGCTCTAAATCCTTTGATGGATATCTTCGCCTTCCCTTGTCCAAACAGCAGCTATACCCCTAACAAGAATAAGAAAGAAAGAAAAATCAAGTTATGACCAATGAAGTGAGGATTTCTTCAGGTTTGGTTGTGGGTTCTTGCCTGACAGTGTGATGGTGAGCCAACACCCTTGACTTGTTCATCCTTAACCCCAGTTTCCGTGCAGAGCGGTAGAGGGCTTTATCAGAGACAAATACGAGAAGAAAAAGTACATGGACCGAAGTCTTGACATCAACGTGTTACGGGTTGGTATGAGATGCCTTACAGTGTGTTTGACTTGCAGTTGGCATCCTTCAGTCTTGGAAGACCACGGTATCGCGCTCTGAATGGTGGTTCTGGAACAGTGTCCTCTCTAGTGCGCGAAGCCTGGGTAACGTAGATATGGAGGATAGACTGTTTCCCATGCAGCAAATCCCCCCTCTCCACGTCGCTGAAATGGTCCAACGGAAAGGCAGAGGCCAATACGGTTGGTTCCAGCGGCGTCGCAGGAGTTGCCAGGACATGACTGTGTTCAGCCATGAACTGCCTCAGGGACTCCGGCTCCGGATTTTGCCTCGAGGTTGACTCCTGAAGCCTCTTCCATAACTGGATGTAGCCACAAGGCAGTGGAGGTTTGGGATCAGAGTTTTCCTTCTCTCAGATGAGCTGCCCTCCCAGGCTGAGGAGTCCCATCTACCCGGTGGCTGTTTAGTCGCCTCTTGCAACAAGTACAGCCAAACTGAGGGCCTATTCTTATCCCCAGCCCCCAGGGGAACTTATTGTTTGACTTATGCTGTTGGATTTATGGTACTGCCTTAACCAAAGCGGGATTGTTGATCAGTTCTGCCCTTTCCCTGTCCTCCTAGGTCAGCAATTTTAGCATCTCATCGCTCACTAACCTTTATGATCTTCTCTATGGTCTTTGCCTTTTGTGAAGTTGCTTCTGGGAGACTCTTCTGGGTACTGTGGCTGTTTCTAGGGCAGCTGTCAGTAGTGATGAATTTTGTCCCTCTTCTTCTGCTGGCTGCTTTGAGCCAACAGGAAGAGAGACAGACATATTGTTACTGCAGGTGGTTTTCTTAGAAACAGAGCTGCAGAACCCTGACAAATTTTTTCAGCAATTTTCATCCACTGTGTCCAATCCCCCACAGCACACCTGCGGAGCTCTTGCAGTGGTTGAAAATCATTGTCCTGCGTGGTCTGCTTTTTAGCAGGAGATGCCTGGAATTGAATTTGAGATGGTCTGCATGCAGAGCATGTCTTCTCCCACAAACCAGGGGATGCTCCCCTCCTGAATCTACAATGCCATATAGTCTGTTGGGCGTTCACCAGTTTAGAAGAGCCAAGCCGCTAGAGGTTTTTGCTGGAGAGTTGCTTGCTCTGGTAGAGTCTAATCGCTTCTGCCTGAAGAATAGCAACCCCATTCCTTCAGAAGCCAAAATCCCAGTTGAAGTTATCTGTTTACCGAAGGCTGCCATCTCACCTGGCACACTTGGGCTTTCCTCAGGGAGCCTTAAAACCTGCCCTTTGACCTTTTAAAGTTTTTCTCAGTATCTGGTTCCCTTTAGCTCCAGTTTTACAAACTGGGCAGTGGGCGATGCAAGCTTTTTCTAGAAGCAGCTGAAGGGTTTATACACCCTTCATCTCCCATTATCCCATCTTCCAGTTTTTGAGTCAGTTCAGTAGCTTACAAAAGAGAGCTCAGAAATTCTTGATTTGGGACAAGGGGAGGGCGTGTAAGTTTTTGCACTTATAGGCCACTGAGCACTCTAATGTTTTGCTCAAGATGGCTTGAAATGTTGCACCCAGCTAGTTTCCTTTTCCTCTTATGGCTTGATCTAATTGTGTGCACAGAGAGAGAAGGATGACAAATGGAAGAAGGAGGTGCCCTCGGAGAGGAAACTGGAGCCCATCGTCTTCGAGAAGGTGAAAATGGTACGACAGCCTTTCTCAATGTTGTATGTGGCTTATCTTAAAGTTCTGATTCTTGGGGAGAGGGAGGATCGCACTGGTGGCAGAGAAATTGCAGTTCTCAGCACCCTTCATGTTCAGTAGGGTGACACTGCTAGATATGATGCATGATATAACCCAGAGGCACTAGAAACTTTAAAAAAAAGTGTGCAGTAACATGAACTTCTCAAGGCCTTTGCATGATATGACTGTCCTAACACAGGAGGCAGAACAAAATGCACATTGGGCCAGAATCCTGTGTACACTTGACAGAGAATAAGTTCCACATGAAATTGATGGGACTTTTGAGGGAGTGTTCAAATATTCATGACCAAGCTGAAATCCCCCCCTCTTTTACCACTTCATTGCAAATGGGTGGACACTTTGGCAATGGGGGCTCATACTTATAGCAGTGCCTTTGTTGACAGTTGGCATTTTTGTTTCAGTGAGAACATGGCTATATGGTGGGGTACCATTGTTCCCAGGGGACTTCTAGGAAAGAAAACTGGGGCACCCAGCTGCTGGGAAGACCATCACTGAAACCCTGGTACTGGTGCTGAAAACAAACAAAAAGTTGACCCAGTGTGGTGGCGGTTTGGGCAAGTCTCCCTCCCCACCCCCCAATCATATTGAAAGTTCTCAACTGAAAACATCCAGCTCAGTCTTAATGTGCAGCACTGGGTTTGATGTCGCTTAGCTGAGTGCCTTTATAGGCCCTGTCGAATGCAAGAAAATGTGTAGAGGCATTGCATTATTTGGGGGTGACGGAGAAGATAGCAGTTCCCGGCAGTGCTCTGAGCTTTTGCCAGTAGAGTCAGCCCCTGCGTAGGTGGCTTCCCTTGGTGGTGATGGCAGCAGTGCTTCATGATGGTCTTGCAGGCAGCTGCTCTCACTTTTTTATTCCTACACCGGGCATGCATCCTGGGTGCCCAAGTTGGCTGACCCCTCACACCAGCCCTTATGCAATCTCCCCACCCCCTGCCTGAGTCTAAAATCCTATATAGGCATCTTCTCTTATCCACAGGGGTAGGTTCCTGCTGCTACCACATAGAAAGGAAACCACAGATAGTAGCAAACCCTACAAGAAGCAGTTCACAAATCATCCCTCTCATGCAAATGGCTTTTTCTGATTACATCCAACTTTTCACTGTGCCTCTGCTGCCTGTGAATAGAATGCAGGAGGAGTTCACAGGAAGCAGACTGGAGGGCTCCCCACTTCCTGTGAGCGGTTCCTGTCAGCATTTGCAGGTAGCAGAGACACAGAAGAGAGCTGCAATCAGGTAAAGGTAAGTCATTCGTGTGATGGGGGGAGACTTGTGAACCGCAGATAAGTGAAACTGTGGATTGTGGGACCGTAAATGCCAGTGGGAGGGGCACCTGTAGTCTCAGGAACTTGGTGCTGCATGACTGACCTGTAAGTGAATACTGAGTAAATGTGGGGGAAGGGCAGCTGGACCCAACTATCCCACTCAGTGACCCATATGAATGGAGTGTGCCCCAGAATCCTGCATAAACAGGTTCCTTGTCAGGCAAATTGGAATAGGAAAAAAATTCCTGAGGACCTGAAACTGCTCACTTCATTAATGACTTGAATCTGTGGCCCGGCTCTGCTTTCACTGCTGCCTTTTTTTTTTTTTCAACCTCAGAAGAAAGATGATTCTCAGACCAGGAAAAGCCCTCCTGAGCCTTCAGAGCCAGTCATGGATCTTTTGGGACTTGGTAAGAGTGCATTTTTCTATCCAGAAAGTGCTGGTGCCTGTGTGTTGTCTACAGACTATATCAGGGGTGGCCAACCTGTGGCACACGCGCTACTAATGGCACGTGGACACTTCCTAAATGGCACACACAAAGTCACTTGTTACAACTGTGCCAGCTAACGCAGGGCTCCACTGCCACAAGGACGTGGAACGTCTCCTGGCCCAAAACCCAGAAAGGGAGTGATGAGTCCTCTGTGGGTTGAAGATAACCAAGGAGAGACTTGGCAGATCACATGACCAGCAAAACCACCTGAGCAGGTCTAGAGAGGACCAAAATAAGCTGGAGTGGCACACTCAAGATTCTGTATATAAAAAGTGGCACATGGCATGCTGAGGGTTGGACACCCTGCACTATATGAATATGTGATGCTGCCTTAAACTGAGTTGTGTCCGCTTCTCCAGCAGCTCCATTGGCTGCCCATTCGTTTCTGGGCCCAATTCAAGGTGCTGGTTTTGACCTTTAAAGCCCTATACTGCTCTGGGCCAGGGTATCTTAGAGATCGCCTACTCCCGTACAATCCGACTCGTCCTCTTAGGACATCAGAGAAGGCCTTTTTACAAGTGCCGCCACCTAAGGAGGTACGTGGGGCAGCGGCAAGAAATAGGGCCTTCTCAGTAGTGGCACCAATGCTATGGAATTCCCTTCCCCTTGACTTAAGAATGGCTCCCTCTCTTGAGACTTTTCGGCGAGGCCTGAAGACCCTGCTGTTTAAACAAGCCTTCTGAGTTCTCGGCCTTTTTAACATCTTTTCAACATCTTTTAATATTTTTTACAGGCCTGATTCTTTTATGATGTGCTGCTTTATGCTCTTTTTACCTAACTACTTTTTATCTGACTACTGTTTTTATGATATGTGTTAATGTGTTAATATCCTTTTATCTGTTTTAAATTATGTTTTTAATCTGTTTTAACCTGTTGTAAGCCGCCTTGAGTCCCTTCGGGGAGAAAGGCGGGGTAAAAATAAAGTTATTATTATTATTATAATTGTGTCATCAGTCTGTCTAGCCCAGGACAGTCTGCTGAGACTGGCAGCGGCTTTCCAGGGTCTCCAGCTGAGAGGGGTCTGTTCCTGCTCCTTTTAATTGAGAATTGCCCAGAACAAATTGCTTTGTGCAAAATTGCTGTTCCAGTGAGCACAGTTTAGTTGCCTCAGTGCAGAAATCTGACTGTTAAGAAGAGAGTTGTATGTAAAGGCATAGGTAAGTTCTGGGCCAACTGCAGGTTACTTTGCTGGTTGAATTTGTCGCATGAGTATCAGTTGTTTATCCCTCTGAGCTGGAATATCGGACATGACAGCCTACCTAGGAAACAGTAACCTTGCTCCCCTAAACCCCTTCTCTTCTCCCCCAGATGTCCCTGTTTCAACGACCCTCCCCAACGGCAGATCCAGTAGTTGTTTAGAGAAGGACTTGGACCTCTTCGCTTCGGCGGGCCCTGAAAAGAAGGTGAGCAGAGTGCGGTTATGCTGATGCTCCATGTGCGAAGCATGTTTCTCAGTGGCTTGTGTAGTCTTGTAAGGATGCAAGTAACTCAGCCCCCTCTAGTGTCAGTGGATGGCCCATCAAGCAAGCTCCAGCTTGACTGAATGTTCACAAACTCAGGACTGTAATATAGGAATTCCCCTCCATATCTGTGCCCCCCCCCCACAGGTACAAGAAACCTCACATAAAAGGGAACCCAAACTTAACTGTTTCTCTCTGGTCTCTTCTTGGGGTCCTCTGGAGGCCTCTTCCGGGTTGCGCCAGGCTGGCCACCTCTTCTACAGGCCTCCGCAGGCCTCAGAAGGGTGCACAGAGGTGACTGGAAGTTACTTCTGGTCAAACCGGAAGTTGTATATTCCACCTAGAAATAGCTTTCAGGCACTTTTGTGGGCCGTTTTGAGGAGGAGGCCAGTAGAGTGGGTCACCGGTCCGGCACAACACAGAAGAGGCCTCCAGGGGCTCCCAAGAGATCGGAGCGCTTTTCAAAACAGTTAAGAAGGTTAGTGGATGCATGGTGGGGGGCAGGGAACCAGATCCGCAGATACCGAGGGACACCTGTACTGACAGGGTCTTGCATGTGCGAATGAGTCTGACGAGTGTGGAGTTAATACTTCTGGACTGGACATAAAGAGCAGCTGCAGTTTCCTCAAATCTCACACTGCTTTTCAGTGGAGCCGTTCGACATCTGCAGCTGCAAATCGCCAAGGCGTTGAGGCGTCTCTCAGAGTGCGGCTGAAGGCAATACTGCCAATGAGGTCTTGTTGGGCATGTGGCAGAGCCCCTACTCCCTCCTGGCCTGCCCTTTTGTCTGTGACAGGTCTGCTATGCCCACCATTTGCCCAGTAGGCCACTAGGATGCTTTCTGGGAGATGTTGGAGGAGTAGAGGACAGTCCTCTCCTTTTCCTTCTGGCCTCTTTAAAATTCCTGGCTGTCCTGGTCCCTTTCTCCATTGACTGTACAGTGGTCCCTTGTCACAGGTTCCACACCAGCAGATTTGACCCAGTGCTGGTTCTGGAGGGCCTGCAGAGGACTGCTGGACACAATCAGAAGTGCCTTCTAGTCTTGTCCAGAGATGTTCTGAAGTGCAGGGAGGCTGCATGCACCGTCTTCGCTCCTCAGCAGGCCTCCCTAAGGCACGTTCAGTTTGCTGAGAAACTAGAAGTGCCTCTTAGAGGCCTTCTGAGGCCTCACCACACCTCATAACACTTCCAAATGCGACCAGAACACACTTCCTGTTACATCTGTACATCCTGTGTGGCCCCCCAATGGATCTCAATATCTGTGGGTCTGAAATAGGTGGGAGGTCCAGGAATCAATCCTTCATGCATACCAAGATCCAACCGTAGTTGCAAGACAAACAATTGACTTCATTTCACAATCCAAGGAAAGTGAGGGTTGTATCCTAAGGTTTCCTTTCCTCCTATGTAAGAACTCTACAAGAGGAAGAACCTTAAGATACGACCCTTAAGCTGAAGTGTAACGGCTTGTCTTGGTTTTGTGTGCTGAGGAAAAGATTCAAGACTGCTGATGTA
Organism: Tiliqua scincoides; assembly: GCF_035046505.1. Taxonomy (NCBI): domain Eukaryota; kingdom Metazoa; phylum Chordata; class Lepidosauria; order Squamata; family Scincidae; genus Tiliqua; species Tiliqua scincoides. The sequence goes on along the minus strand of NC_089830.1, from coordinate 1,816,235 downwards.
GCCCTGAGAATTTGTGCAGGAAAATTGTGAGTCACCAACGATAATGGAGGAATCTACCCAGATTATTGTTATTGTTGGCAGCCTTCAGTCTCGAAAGACTCTGGTATCGCGCTCTGAGTGGTGGTTCTGGAACAGCGTCTAGTGTGGCTGAAAAGGCCGATTCGGGAGTGACAGTCCCTTCCACACTGGGAGCAAGTGCAGTCTGTCCCTGGTCTGTCTCCCTGGCTGTGGGCCTTCCTTCTTTGCCTCTTTGCCTCAGTCTGTTGGCCAAGTGTCTCTTCAAACTGGGAAAGGCCATGCTGCACAGCCTGCCTCCAAGCGGGCCGCTTAGAGGCCAGGGTTTCCCACCTGTTGAGGTCCACTCCTAAGGCCTTCAGATCCCTCTTGCAGATGTCCTTGTATCGCAGCCGTGGTCTACCTGTAGGGCATTTTCCTTGCACGAGTTCTCCATAGAGGAGATCCTTTGGGATCCGGCCATCATCCATTCTCACGACATGACCGAGCCAACGCAGGCATCTCTGTTTCAGCAGTGCATACATACTAGGGATTCCAGCTCGTTCCAGGACTGTGTTGTTTGGAAATTTGTCCAGAGCTGGCAAAAAAAATGGGAGTGAGGGGTTCCCTTGTCATGCTTGAGAGCTGGTGGAACAAGTTGCTTACATCCATACGCTATGTAATCCCAAGTTCAAATCTCAGCTAAAGTATGAAGTCCTTGGCTGACCCAGCAAGCCAACTCTTTGGTCTCTGCTTGTCTTTCTGTCTGCTGCATGGCATAACTACCTTACGGAGCGGCTGTCTGTTTTCTCAAGTAGTTTTGGGCATAGAATGGTCTGATATGTTGTGTGTACCGTACATCCTGCATTTAAGCCTCAGCACCGCATGAACTGCTCTTTCCTTTACCCACTGACCGCCCTTCAGGGACAAACGTACTGTGTGTTCTCTCACCAGGTCGTGGGCTCGATGCCCACAGCTGGAAGTGCTGGATCCGTTCCTGAAAACCTGAACCTTTTCCCCGAGCCTGGCAGCAAGGCCGAAGAGCCGGGGAAGAAGCAGCTCTCGAAAGACTCCATCCTCTCCTTATACGGATCCCACACCCCACAAATGCACACCCAAGGTGGTTCTGTGTTGATTCTGCAAGCTTTAAAAATATTAAAGCATTTCTTAGATTATTACAGTGTTAGTAGGGAGAAGCCTGGGAAATGTGCACATGATCGGTTGGGGTGACTCTGCCGCTTTCCCCGGCCTCCCCCCCCCTTTCAAGTCTCTGTTGTGCATTCAAAATAATAATAATACAATATTGTTGGCATCCTTCAGTCTCAGAAGACTATGGTGTCACACTCTGAATGGTGGTTCTGGAACAGAGTGTCCTCTCCAGTGCGCGAAGCCTGGGTAAAGTAGGTATGGAGGACACACTGTTTCCCATGCAGCAAATCCCCCCTCTCCACGTCGCTGAAATGGTCCAATGGAAAGGCAGAGGCCAATACGGTTGGTTCCAGCGGCGTCGCAGGAGTTGCCAGAACGTGACTGTGTTCGGCCATGAACTGCCTCAGGGACTCCGGCTCCGGATTTTGCCTCGAGGTTGACTCCTGAAGCCTTTTCCATAACTGGATGTAGCCACAAGGCAGTGGAGGTTTGGGATCAGAGTTTTCCTTCTCTCAGATGAGCTACCTTCCCAGGCTGACGAGTCCCATCTACCCGGTGGCTGTTTAGTCGCCTCTTACGACAGTACAGCCAAACTGAGGGCCTATTCTTATCCCCAGCCCCCAGGGGTAATACAATAATAATACAGGTGTTTCTATACCGCCTTTCTTGGTCCTCAGATTTCTCCTTAGACTTTATTCAAGGTGGTTTAAATAGGCAGGCAATTTTTAAATCCCCGTAGGGATTTTTACAATTTGAAAGAATGTTCTATCTTACAAGAACCACAACATTCAGGTGTTACTTTCTTGATCTGGTTTCACATTCTGGTCTCCATCCTCCTGCGCTCAGAGCAGATGGAATAGCTCGGCTCAGCTTGTCAGCTGCTCCAAGGTCGCACGGTGCCGGTGGCCTCGAACCAGCGACCTTTGGGTGTTATCTTCAGGCAAATGGAGGCTCAACCCTCTAGACCAGACCTCCTGCCCGGAGGTCAGGAGGTCAGGCATTCCTTGGTCAGGCATTCCTTGCTGCCTCCTTTTTATCTGCACACGCTCCTCTTCCCCTATTTCTGGTTTGTGGTCAGAAGCAAGGAATCCCCAGCCCTTTATCTCTCAGCACAAAACTGACTGAAAAAGCACTCACGAAAATTGAAGTTCACTAAAGACGACCCGCCTGCCTCCCTTCGGCACTAACACCCTCTTCGTTTCCTCTAGGAGCTGTATTCCTGGCTCCAGCGCAAATGGGGTACCCTGCAGCGTATCCTGGCTTCCCAGGCATGGCACCACCCAGCGGCATGATGGGCGGCATGATGGCACCTCCGGTTGGGATGATGCCGCAGGCAGGAGCAACAGGCATGGTGGCGCCCGTGGCCATCCCGGCAGGCTACGTGGGTGGCATGCAGACAGCCGTCCTCGGGGTCCCCAACGGGATGGTGGCAGCGCAGCAGGCTGGGTACGTGACCGGCATGGCGCCTGTGCCGCCCCCCGTGTACGGTGTGCAGCCGGCTCAGCAGCTCCAGTGGAACATTGCTCAGGTGAGGGGGGGGGGGTCTGGGTTGCTTTGGGGACAGCGGAGGGTTGCTCGCTTGTGACTGAAGACACTTGCAGTGCATCTGAGAACGGGATGAGCTGGAAAGATCCTGCCTGTTTTTACAGGCAATGGAAAAGTTAGAATGTCAAAAGCCAAAATGCCCCCACCCCAAAGAACTGGAGTTGGTAGTACTAATAATTTAGGGGGGGGGGGAGATAACACAGGCTCCAAGTACCCTGGAGATCAACCTACTGGCTACAGCAACACAGTTTTAGTTGGTTTGTCTAATCACGTTTTATAGCCTGACCTTTCTCCCCAATTTTATCTTCCCAAGAGACCCAAGAAGTTTGTTAGGGTGAGAATAAGGAGTGCAACAGGCCCCAAGAGTGTCATGGCTAAGGGGAGATTGGAGCCTGGGCCTCGCTGATGCTTGCTTAACACTTAACGGCCACAGTGTGATGACTCTGGACATCAGTGGGGGCCCATTTGATTTATATGCATGTCAGGGAAGGGAACTCCTGGGAGAAAGCAGGCTGACCGAGGGGAGAACATAAGAACAGCCCCACTGGATCAGGCCATAGGCCCATCTAGTCCAGCTTCCTGTATCTCACAGCGGCCCACCAAATGCCCCAGGGAGCACGCCTGATAACAAGAGACCTGCAAGGCCTCCTGGGAATTGTAGTTTAAGAACATAAGAAGAGCCCCACTGGATCAGGCCATAGGCCCATCTAGTCCAGCTTCCTGTATCTCACAGCGGCCCACCAACTGCCCCAGGGAGCACACCAGATAACAAGAGACCTGCAAGGCTTCCTGGGAATTGTAGTTAAGGACATAAGAACAGGCCCACTGGATCAGGCCATAGGCCCATCTAGTCCAGCTTCCTGTATCTCACAGCGGCCCACCAAATGCCCCAGGGAGCACACCAGATAACAAGAGACCTGCAGGGCTTCCTGGGAATTGTAGTTAAGAACATAAGAACAGGCCCACTGGATCAGGCCATGGGCCCATCGTCCAGCTTCCTGTATCGCACAGCGTCCCACCAAATGCCCCAGGGAGCACACCGCATAACAAGAGACCTCATCCTGGTGCCCTCCCTTGCATCTGGCCTTCTGACATAGCCCGTTTCTAAAATCAGGAGGTTGCACATCATGGCTTGTAACCCGTGATGGATTTTTCGTCCAGTCCGCTTTTAAAGTAGTGCCCAGATGTTGCCACACACACTGCTTCCCGCTTTCCCAGACCAGCAGCCACGTGGGGAAAACACCTTGGTAGGCTGTATCTGTTGCCACCATCCAAGGCTACAGGGACCCATCACAGGAAGGCCGCCTTAGAAAAAATTCCTCTCCAAGAGAGCACTGAACCCCAGGAGTTCTTATTAAAACCAGTCCCACGGCAGCATCTGCGGGGCAAAGAAACATAGCAATCCACTGAATTACCCATGAGCGTGGACCTGACCATGGACTTTAAACTAGTGAGATTCAAGTCTAAACAACATGGGAAATGGAAGGTGGACAGTAAAAGTACAAGCCTGAGCTTGACTTGGGGAGCATAAAGAGAGATTTTCAGCAGAAGGGTTTTAGTTTCGCCTTTAATTTTAGCCATGAATGCCCAGCAGATGGAGCTGGGACACTTCTCAAACTTTAAACTAGAGACACTTGTAGTGGCCAAGGATGACGCAGAAACCAGACCTTGTTGCATTCCTAGCTAGAGGGTGCCTACATAGCAAGGCATCCCCAGTCATTTCACTCGCAGCCGAGCGAGTGGGTGCCCCTCTCTGAGCTCCCAGCAAATGGGTCACTCGGACAGCTGGTGAAGAACAGCGCCCCCCCTTTTCAGTGGACTTGGAAATGCATAACTTGGCTGCAACCATTTCCTCAGGGTACCTAATGAGAGGAGTGGAACCCACTTGATCACTCCCTGTCTTTCCCCCTTGAGCCAAGATGAACAGATTTGCTAAGTAGAAATAAGTTGCTGCCCTCGGTGGAAGACGGACCCTGAATCCATAGCCACCATTCTGGGAATGGTGTTTTTTCAAATAAATAAGGGCCAGAGGCTGCCTTCAAGAGGATACCTGGGTACATTTTACTGGACAGTGGGAGCTGTTCTTTTCAGCTGAGCTTCACAGGGCTTCTGGGGGTTAACAGTATCCAAAAGTATTATTAACAGTTATTAACAGTATTTATATACCGCTTTTCAACTAAAAGTTCACAAAGCGGTTTACAGAGAAAAATCAAATAACCAAATGGCTCCCTGTCCCAAAAGGGCTCACAATCTAAAAAGTACAGAAGAATAGACCCCCAAAAAGGGGGGGGATTCATTGTTAAGGAGCCATTGGGGAACAGTGATCATGCTGTGATCTGTTTCGACATGCACGTCCGGGGAAGAATACTCGCCAATCTCTCACAAAAACCCTTGACTTCCAACGAGCAGACTTCCCTCAAATGAGGAGGCTGGTTAGAAGGAGGTTGAAAGGGAGGGTAAAAAGAGTCCAATCTCTCCAGAGTGCATGGAGGCTGCTTAAAACAACAGTAATAGAGGCCCAGCAGAGGTGTATACCGCAAAGAAAGAAGGGTTCCACTAAATCCAGGAGGGTGCCCGCATGGCTAACCAGCCAAGTTAGAGAGGCTGTGAAGGGCAAGGAAGCTTCCTTCCGTAAATGGAAGTCTTGCCCGAATGAGGAGAATAAAAAGGAACATAAACTGTGGCAAAAGAAATGTAAGAAGGTGATACGGGAGGCCAAGAGAGACTAAGAAGAACGCATGGCCAGCAACATTAAGGGGAATAATAAAAGCTTCTTCAAATACGTTAGAAGCAGGAAACCCACCAGAGAAGCGGTTTTGCACCCAGAGAAGGTGCAAAAGAGAGCCACGAAGATGATTGCTGGGCTGGGGTACCTTCCTTATGAGGAAAGTCTACGGCATTTGGGCCTCTTCAGCCTAGAAAAGAGACGCCTGAGGGGGGACATGATTGAGGCATACAAAATTATGCAGGGGATGGACAGAGTGGATAGGGAGTTGCTCTTTACACTCTCACATAACACCAGAACCAGGGGACATCCACTAAAATTGAGTGTTGGGAGAGTTAGAACAGGCAAAAGAAAATATTTCTTTACTCAGCGTGTGGTTGGTCTGTGGCACTCCTGTGGCAGGATATGGTGACAGCATCTGGCCTGGATGCCTTTAAAAGGGGATTGGACAAGTTTCTGGAGGAAAAATCCATTATGGGTTATAAGCCATGATGTGACCTCCTGATTTTAGAAATGGACTATGTCAGAATGCCAGTGCAAGGGAGGGCACCAGGATGCAGGTCTCTTGTTATCTGGTGTGCTCCCTGGGAAATTTGGTGGGGCCGCTGTGAGATACAGGAAGCTGGACTAGATGGGCCTATGGCCTGATCCAGTGGGGCTGTTCTTATGTTCTTAACTACAATTCCCAGGAAGCCTTGCAGGTCTCTTGTTGTCTGGTGTGCTCCCTGGGGCGTTTGGTGGGCCACTGTGAGATACAGGAAGCTGGACTAGATGGGCCTATGGCCTGATCCAGTGGGGCTGTTCTTATGTTCATTGCAGCGCAGATTAATTTTTTTTTAAGTGAAGTGACTAAGCAGTTGCAAGGCTAAACAATAAACTAAAAATCTTCCTGTTCAGTAGAATGTACCAATTTAACCCCACCACCTGCCCTACTCAAAAGCTAGTCTAGGTCAAGGTCTTCCTGTGCTTTCCTGAGTTCTGAAATGACTCTTTTTCCGAAGAACTTTGTATTGCCTGCTGATATCTGAACCCCACAGTTATCACTAGTAGTCATTGATTAGACCCAACTAGACATGCACCCCTAAAGTGTCATGAAGGTCTGAAGATGACTAGAATTTGCTTCACGGGGTGTGTGTGTGTGTGTGTGTGTGTGTGTGTGTGTGTGTGTGTGTGTGTGTGTGTGTGTGTGTGTGTGTGTGTGTGTGCGCGCGCGCGCGCGCGCTGACTCGCTCCTTTCCTTCTCCTTCATCAGATGACCCAGCAGATGGCCGGGATGAACTTCTATGGCACAAATGGGATGATGGGATATGGACAGTCAATGGGCCGAGGTGGAACCCAGGGAACCAACCAAACTCTCAGTTCCCAAGTGTGGAAATAATGCACCTGGACTCAGGCCACTTCTCTCTCTCTCTCTCTCTCTCTCTGGTTTTTTTCTTTCTGTATTAAATTGCTCCCTGCCATTACTTTGAGATTTTTCTTTCCTTCCTGGTGGTTACAGCCGGACCTTCTCTCTGCGTAACAGACACTTGCTGTGCCGTTTTTCCCATCTTGCATCAAAGATACTGATGGAGCAGGGTTGTCTGCTACCAGGACTGTCTCAAACACCTGCACTCTCCTTTGGGGAGAAGCATTGGGTGGGAAGTGGCCTATCTGTTACGGGTTGGCCCAAACGTTAAAGGAGATGTGCTCTGGGCCTTTGAAAAGGGTATCCTTGATGGCTGAGATGAATCTGCCTTGACATGTTTGCCCGTATCTCTGCCTGATAGGCCCTGTTTGTTCTTAGGTGGGAATTGGACAGAATGTGTTTGAGCAATGAAAACTCCCCTCTAAAGATGGGCAGCTGAGCTGGGTTTAAACGTTTGGTTGTGAATTTGATTCCTTTCCCCTCATCTGCTCTCCTTTTTACTAACACATTCCATTATCTTTTCTGTGGAGTTCCCCAGATCTAATTCTGCCTTCCATGAGCTTGAAATGGTTCTTTCCTTGGAGCTGGTGGGATTTCCACAGGTCCATTAGCACAAATGATCCTTTTCTGGAATTGTCTGAAAAGGGGGGGTGGGAGAAGGGGATAAGTTACACTTCTGAAAAGCTGCTGCTGCTGCTTCCGTCTAACCTGTGGTGTTAACATATATTGAAACAAATCCTCCTCCTCCTCCATTTTCCACCCCCTCCCATCCCGACCCCATTCTTTTTTCTTTCCAATGTTAATGACCTCATTGACCAAGGGTGAAGTCTGGCAAGCTCCCCTTGAACTTCCTGTTTGCACTTTTTTTGTTCCGGGTACACAGTTCCCCCCCCCAAGTCCACATGCACTTGCCAGCATGACGGTTTAGTGGCTGAGTATCAACCAAGGGATTGGGGCCATCAAACTCTCCTTTCCCCTTATCCTCTTCGCTAGGGGAAAAGTCTACGACCCACATCTTTGGATGACTGTGTCGGCATAAGTGGAAGCTGAGCGTCTTCTGTCTATTTTACTTTACCTTGTGTATATGTAAATTCCTTAATAAAAATATTGCAATGAAACATTGCTCTGTTTCTTGATGTTTATCATTGTGCCAGAATGCCTGTTCGTCCCCACTTGATGAGGTATTTATGCTGAGTGGATTTAACTTGTCTTGATGTGGGGACTACACAGAGTGTCAGTATGTATCTTTCTGCCTATTGGGCAGAAGTCATGGAGCTTGTGGCTGTTAGAGAACTGTTCTCCCTTGAGGCTAAGTTGGAGAAGCAGGGAGACACCGGCCAAACATTTGGGGATGTGATAGAGCAGCAATTTTCAACCAGTGTGCCGCGAATGCTTTGCAGGTGTGCCATGGGAATTTGGGGGAGGGCCATTGGGGAATGTTAGCCCCCCACCAGCAGCTTGGTGTGCCTTGTCAATTTTAGCATCTTTTCAGTGTGCCCTGAGATTAAAAAAAAAAGTTTGACAATCACAGTGATAGAGACTGAGATCTCTGTTCATGCTAACAGAATACACATTTTATTGCTTGGGTAATAAAATTCCTCAGCATGGGATATACCAGTTTAATCCAAACATAAACTGGCAATATGGCAAGGCCCAAAGGAATTTGAAGCTCAGATTATATATTTGAATGCATCAGAAACAGGAAACTAGTCAGAGATGTGGTTGTACCATCAGCCAGCAAAAGGTGAGAGATTATTGAGAGAAAATAAGGAGGCTGCAGAGAAACTGAATGATTGTGGTGAGAAGCAGGATTCAAGGTGAATATGAAAAGATTGAGTACTGTTGAGGGTGAATCGGCATGGTTTCTGCGAAGACAAACCCTGCTTCATCAACCTTCTAGAGACAGGATTATTCATATTGATCAGGGGTGTCCAAAACTTTTTGGCAGGTGGGTTACATCTCTCTCTGCCACTGTGCCAGGGAAAAAGAAAATTAATTTACACCTCAAATTTGAATAAATTTACATAAATGAATATATTAGAGATGGAACTATGACTGAATGAAGGTCCTGCAATAGCTCAAGGTCTATAAAAGGCCTTGCACAAAGCAAGGCCGGCCTTTTCTTCGCTGCCACTGCTGCATCACAGACATGAAACAGCAAGCAGTGGAGGGAGCCCTTGTCCCACAGCTCATGAAAGAAGTCGAACAGTCCCCCTCATGCTGAGAGCAGGCCAGCACGGGCTCCAGCAAATCTCTGGAGGGCCAGATGCTCATTGGAGACTGGGCTCCCCGTGGGCCAGATTGGGAGTCCCCAAGGGCCGCAAGTGGCCCCCGGGCCGGGGCTTGGGCACCCCTGATATAGATGGTATTAGTTTGGGATTGTCAGATTAGTTGATAGAAGTGGTCTGGAAGATGATAAAACTCCTGAAAGCTTTTGGCAGAGCCCATCACCAGATGCTCCCACATAAACCTAGGAGTCCTAGAGAAACAAGGTCTTTTGTGGGAGAGCAAGGCTGGTGTCACAGGTGGGGCCTCATTGGATATGCATTTATGGGAAAAGAATACATTAACAAGAATCTCCTTAAATTAATACAGTACGTCTTGACTGAGTTTAAAGCTTTAAATGAGTTTATCTTGTTATGTACAACACAGGTCGGTCCTCTTTATCCATGGGTTCAGGACCCATGGATTTGACCCAGCATGGTCAGGAGGGCCTTGGCTCCTCAGTCTTCCAGTTGCATTGGGAGGGAGGCCATCTGAGACACGTGGCCATGTGTGACCTCCTCATGCCTCAGAAGGCCTGCCAGAGCCTTCTGAGACACACTTCTGTTTTTTGTTTTGTTTTTTTTGCTAAACCAGAAATAAATCTCAGAAGGCTTGCCTGAGCCTTCTGAGATGTGGGGAGATCGCACATGACCTCCTCGTGCCTCAGAAGGTCTCCCTCCCAACATGACCAGAAGGCACTTCCAGTCATGTCGAGAGATTATCTGATGGCTCCAACCCGCAAATTTTATTATCTAATTTCAGTAGCTGCAGGGCTTCTGGGATCCCCTGCAGATACCAAGGGCCAACTTTATGTCAGGCTAAGCACAGGAAGAAGGTCATGAGGGTATGTGCTATTGCAGTGGGTCACGGGGTAGGGGTTGGGAATTTGAAGAACATTGCCCTTACATGGCAATACTGACCTTATGCAAGGCTGTGGTTGAAATTTTGTACACACTTTCCTAGGAGTACTCAAACCTTCAAGGAGCATACTAAAATCAAGGGCTATGCCTTGGAAATGATTTTCCGATGCCTTCTGTAAACTACAGGTGATCAGCATTAGTCACTATCCCTTCGGACACCACATATTAATTTTTCTCCCCCCTCAATAATCCAGCCAAAATCAGTAAATGCCCAGGTTTTCACCACTGATGCTGGGAGCTCCTCTTTTACAAAGCAGGAGTAGATCATCCTCACTGACCAGGGCTATTCCTCATCTTGAAGAACAGGGTGCTTCCAGAAGTGCTTATTCTGAATAAAAAGAACCTTTGCCCAGAGAGCAGAAATAGCAAGTAGTGACCTGTCCATTAAGCTGTGTTCACAGTGCAACTTCATGTATAGAAACAAGCCCCATTGTGCTTTTGAACTGCTGACTGGAACTTGCCCACTCCACCAGTATGCGGGGAGATCTATTTGCTTTCTCATAAAGGAATTCTGCTGTGGCCATGCTGGTGATCAGTGGCATAGCTAGAGGGGTGCAAAGCAGTAAGTTTCACAGGGAGCTTCAGCAAGGCAAACAAGCAGCCCCTCCCCTTCCCCTGTGGAGCCATTGGGGGGGGGAGCAAAACAGTGGCCTTCGCCTTGACTCCATCCTGCATTTGCCTCTGTTTTACTTCCCCATCCGGAATGGCTCCAAAGCAGAGGGGCTGCTTGCCTGCCACAGTGAGGCTCACTGCAAAACTTAGTGCTTTGCACCCCCTCTAGCTATGCCACTGCTGGTGATATTACCTACACTGTCAGTGTTGCTGTTTTTGATGCTGCCAACTGAACCTGTGATGTTCTAATTTGCTGTTGCTAAGCCAGAGTCCAGCATCCTCCCCATCCAACAGTGGAACTGGGAAAATGCTGTTGGAGCCAAACTGCTGTGCAGGATGCAGGGTCTATTTGCCAGTGGAACCAATCTTGAAGTAGTGGAATACCTCTCTGTATCTTTCATACTGCCCCTGACGTCACCAATTGTTCCAGGGAAGGTATGATGAACTGTGCCTTTAAGAGCCTGATGGACACTGGTCAAATCTGTCTTGCTGAACACATACTCAAGTTATTCATAGTTACTGTAGAGTCACCAGAAATGTATACAATATATCCTTTAGTATCTTTGGGTTTTCAAACAAGTTCTAATTTGGTTGTGTAATTTCGGGAACACAAATAGATGGGCAACATATAGGATTAGTCTGTAGAGCTCCTTGCCACAGGACGTAGTGATATGGCATCTTGCCTAGATGCCTTTAAGAGGGGATTGGACAGATTTCTGGAGGAAAAGTTCATTGTGGGCTACAAGTCATGATCGGTATGTGCAAGCTCCTGGTTTTAGAGGTAGGCTGCCTCTGAATGCCAGATGTTTCTGCCAGGGTACCAGGAAGCAGGTTGTTGTCTTGTGTGCTCCCTGAGGCATTTGGTGGGCTACTGTGGGATACAGAAAGCTGGACGAGAAGAGCCTTTGGCCTGATCCAGTGGAGCTCTTCTGATGTTCTTATGGGGATTGGCACACAACATGGGAGGCAGTAGAAGAAAAGAAAAATTGGGCTTCATGTGCGAAGACAGCCACTTTGAAATGCTGATTGCTCTTTGGTGTAACTGAAGAATCTGAATTCACTGTCGTGTACATAGGGAAAGCTTGTGTTTGTGTTTGCACCTGTTGCAATTTTTATCATAATGAATGGACAGAGAATCCATTCAGTGCTTCCAAGTATCAGTTGCTGTTTTTGCAAGGTATCGATTCTAGTTGGCTGTGATCTCGTTTTGTCTACCTGCTTGGACAGTCCACTTGAACCCATCTCCTTATCGCTGCCTATCCTTTCTCTCTTGGCTGTGGTCTGCAAACCCTTCAATGGTCTCTTTCCCATGCTGATTTTCAACTGCAGCTTCAGACATTGAAAGCTTTAGGAGAGGGCACCGCATGCAAAATGGAAGGTCAGCAACATCCAAACAGTTTTCAAAACTGGCTTTAATGATCTTTACTTGCTGCCCAAATACTGTACATGCAGTTAACAAGCCAAATGGAGAAATATTAACATTTTAAAGTTTTTTTCTTTTTCTTTTTGGAAAATCCATCTTGTCTCCTTTGGAAAGAGGAAAAAACCTGGCAAGAATATTTTACAAAATAGAGCGTGCACCTCCGAGCTGCCAGTCCCGCTGCGTATAAACCACACAGAAAAATACAAGAGTTTTACATTTAGGAAAGACCACGCCACATAGAAAACAGTACAGAACGCAGGTAGAAAATTGCCATTTTGTTTTTTCGGGATGTGTTGGTACCGACTCTCTCCGCTGCCCATCACGAGCCCGTCCCCTCTTTGTGCTCAACGTGACTGGCATGCTGGGAACTCTTAAACTGGAGGCCCATTTTGGCTTAGTGGCAAAGCTGTCATTTCGAAGGTCACTTCTTACCAACTTTCATGGCTGCCAAGCACTGTGGATTTTAAGGGAGGTGGATTGCGGTGGAATATGGGTGGAATATGAGGAGCAGCTGAGGTTGGGCAGGTGGAGGCAGGGGCTCCACGACTGGAAGTGAGCGCTTCATCAACCTCTGGGACAGACACCCCCAATGGCACCAACTGACTTAGCCGAGGTGTTCCTTGAAACCTGATTTACAAACCCTGCCTGTGCTCTTGTGAACATGACTGCAGCCATCTCCTTGCTAGCCTTCTCCCTGCCTCCAGTGATCCACCGTGACTCTGCTTCAATCTGCATTGTGCTTGTTGGCCTTCTCCTTGCCACATTCCCTTCAAGGTAAATCACCCAGTGATTTTCAACTGGAGTGCTGTAGCACATTGGCAGGAGGCAAAAAGTTCACAGGTGAGCCATGGGAGTTTGGAGCACAGCAGTTGAGAATCACAGAAAAACTTCTCCATATGGAAAATACTTCCCCAGGTTGACCTCCACAAGGCACAGTGCCTTTTCTGCTTTGGCTCTGCAGCTCTCTTTCTAGGGCACCAGACAAATTCTCTGTCCCTCTTTCTCCACTGGCTTGACAGACAGTTAGTTACTACCAGCAGTTGTCCTAGAAACAGACCCAGAGAACTCAGAAAAATCTCCCAGGAGTGACATCACAAGAGATGAAGAACACAGAGAAGACCAGAGTGCCATGGTTAGAATGTTTATTGGCACTGTGCCAGTAAAATGTTGAAAATTGCTGCCATGACCCTTCTTTGTTGCTCTCCATCTCCCTTGCCCAGTCCATATGTTACCAAAGTGCTGCTCTGTTAACAGAAGTCATGGGCCAGGATGTCTTTGCTTTCTGGTTCCTGGTCCTTGAAGACCATCTGAAAATGACAAGTGGGGATGAAGTCAGCTAACATGCACAAGTCAGCATACTTGTCACACCTTCTTTGAGACATCTGACTTGGATGCCACTCTGTTCCTGGGCTCCGTTTGGTTCTTGTTTTGACTTCTAGAGCTGCAAGTCTTCTGGGTCTTGGTTATCCCAGGAACCATAACCTGCCACATGCATCCCCTTCCAGATCTATTGATGAAGATCTACTGATGAAGCCCACCTAAAAAATACTTCCCCATATGGAAACCGGCTTGACACATTGGCACATGGCCTTTTCTGTTTCAGTCCCCAGAACTGCCTCTGCTGGGTGACCCATATGTCTCTTTCCTCTGTCATCCTTCCAGAAACAAGCTAAGACCCTCTTCTGTTGGGTTCTCAGAAGCTGGGTCTGCTAAGACACCTTCCCTTCTGTGCAGGGAAGGACTGCTGCTCAGTAGGAGAGCATCTGGTTTGCCTGTAGAAGGTCCCCAATTCAAGCCTTGGCTTCTGCAGGGAGGGCAGGGCATAATCCGTGGAACTCCTTGTCACAGAATGCGGTGATGGCATCTGGCTTAGGTGCCTTTAAAAGAGGATTGGCCAGATTTCTGCAGGGAAAGTCCATCACAGGTTACAAGCCGTGATGGATATGTGCAGCCTCCTGGTTCTAGAGGTAGGCTACCACAGAATGCCAGATGCAAGGGAGGGGCAACAGGATGCAGGTCTCTTGTTATCTTCTGTGCCTCCTCATTCTTCTGGTGGACCACTGTGAGATATGGACTAGATGTGCTTCTGGCCTGATCCAGCAGGACTTTTCTTAATCTCTGGGGAGCCACTGTTGGGTGGCACCATCGAGATAGAGCTGTATAAGGCAGCTGCTTCATATATTCATCTGCTCTTATTTATTTTGCTGTTCTATTTTATGACTTGGTTGTCGCTGTTTAACGCTATACGCCATGTTGGAAAGTTTGTGCTAAAGGGTAGTCTAAAAGTCTTAAGCCCCAGTATTGCCCCTGCCCCCCGCTGGCCTGCAACTCACAGGACTCATATTCACAGTAAGCTGAGTTTCTAAATCAGGTTTGAAGTACCTCAGGCCTTACCAGGGTTTGAGTTCCAGAAGTGCTCCAGGCCAAAGGGATAAAATTGCCCCAGATGTTATGTCCCTGGTTACCAAAGACAGATGCTGGGAGTTAGGATACTGTCACAGTGAGCTGTGTGTTCAACTTTGTTTGAGATCTGTTATTTTTTAAGGGGGGGGCATAACAAATGGATGGGGAGGTGCAGCGCCAGCCCAAGGTATCCCCACGCTCCTGGTGGCATGCCAAATACACACTGCCTTTCCTGGTGGCATTCCAGCTGCCACCTTCACCACTTCTATTTGCAGGATTCAAACATGAAGGGGGCATGGGGGGGGAGAAGAGGACGTCTCCACCGCTCCTCTCCTTCACACTTCCTCTTTTCTCATTCCTTGTCAAATCTAAAGCGCGAATGCAGAAGGAACGGTGGGGTCAGGCTGTCCATCCGCCCCTGAGGCCTCATGGATGAGCAGGCCCTGGGGAAGCGAAGGATCTTCATTTTGTTTACTAACTGCTGTTCTGGATGATAGGAAGGAACAGATAAGCCCTTTTTTCAAGAGGAAAAGGAAAAACACAAGGCCACCAACATCAAAGTGCTACACGCTCCAGGGGCGTTTGCTGCCAGCCTAGGGCCGGCTGCCCCATCTCAAGGAAGGCTATTGCACCCACACCCAGAGAGAATGCGGCATCCTCTCTGGCATCAGGAAAGCATTGCTTTGAGGTCCTTGCTACGAAGGCCGGAGTTCAGTTCTCCGTTCCAGCAAGTGCTTGGAATGTCTAGTCATTGACAAACATCTCTCCCCTCCCTCCCTTCCCCATCTGGAAACAGACCAGTGACTTAAAAACAATGCAATCTCAATACACATCTCTTCCCTTGTTGCCCTACCCAGTAATAATAATTAATAATTTTATTGTTATATTAATATGTAATAATAATATTTCTGAGACTTCCTGTTAAAAAAAAAAAAAATCTGTTCTGAAAAAGCTTTAAAATGAGTGATGGAAGCCGTAACACCGAATTCTCAACAGCTACTTCTATATATGGGTTCTAATGATTATGATTTCATGTGATGGTTGGTTGTAACTCTTTTCATTACCCCTTGAACCAGACCATTTCAGGTGCACATTTATTTCAATATACATATTTTTATTGCCTCTTCCTCTAAGAAGCCCAGAATAGTGGTCAGGGAAGCCCCTGTATCCACTGGGATTCCTCCTTTCTGGGCCCACCCACAGATATGGAAACAGTGGATATGGGGGTGCCCATGTGGTTAGCGGCCGCCATAACCCCCCCATTATATTACCTTTGTTTTATTGTAGAAGTGCTTCCAATGCAAGTGTTTCTTGCTAAATTGAAGAGCTGAACGTGCAGGCAATGAGCATGCTTGCTACAGATAAGAAAAACAAGAAGCAGGAACTGTCCTGCATCTTCTTAATTGTCCTCTAGAGCAGGAGTCCCCAAACCCCGGCCCGGGGGCCACTTGCAGCCCTTGGGACTCCCAATCCAGCCTGCAGGGAGTCCCCAGTCTCCAATGAGCCTCCGGCCCTCTGAAGACTTGCTGAAGCCCACGCTGGCCCAACGCAACTGCCCTCAGTCTGAGGGTGACCGTTGGACCTCTTGCGTGAGCTGTGGGACGAAGGCTCCCTCCACTGCTTGCTGTTTTATGTTGTGGCAGCAAAGGAGAGGTCGGCCTTGCTTTGTGCAAGGCCTTTTATAGACCCTGAGCTATTGCAGGACGTTCATTCAGTCATATAAGTTCCATCTCTAATCTATTCATTTATGTAAATTTATTCAAATTTGAAATGTAAATTAATTCTTTTTTTCTCCCGGCCCCCGGCACAGTGGCAGAGAGAGATGATGTGGCCCTCCTGCCAAAAAGTTTGGACACCTCTGCTCTAGCGGACTGTTAATTGTCCTCTATCCTGCAGACCGGTTGCCTGGACCTTCTGCTCTTCATTTCAGCAAGACTATTAAACAAGAAACTGCAGGTGCTGCGACAATAAAGCACAGGTAACGTAACAGGGGCGCAGGGGCGCCCTGGATCCGCGGATAACTAAATCCGTGGATATGGTGGCCTACCTGTATACGGCGGCCTCCCACTCCCCCGTTTTATCCTCAGAACAACCCTGCAAGGTACTTTAGGATGAGAAAATAGCAACTGGTCCATGGTCACCCTGTGAATGCCATGCAGGTCATACAGGGATTCGAACCCGCCCCCCCCCACTTCTGGACAAACACTCTAGTAGCCCTTACAGTACTTGTCTATCATGCTTCAACTAACTATCTAAAATGCACACATTCATCTTGCCTACACAGGAAGCAATGAAGTGTGGTTCTTCCAAGCTCTTTTGTTTCTACTGGGGACACATCTGCAAACCAGGCATTGTGCCCCAGAGGTCATTTGCTTATTCTCAAGTTTGGGTAAACACCTGTCCTTCCTTGTGTTTTCCCGGCACAGGAAAAGACAGGTCTGCTTAACTTAAAACCCTATTCTGCCCAGCTCACAGCTGCACACATTTCATCCCTGTTGCACATATGCAACATTGGGCAGAAATGAACTTTGTAAAAGCCCAACCAATTTGTGACCCATGAAGTTGGCTGCAGCCCAGCCATCAAGTAAGGTGGCGCTCAACTTACCACCTGTTGTCAGGTCAGGGGTGGTGGCTGGCAACCAACTCTCAGGCACAATGCACAGCTGGTGGACTGCATTGGGTTGGTGGGCCTGCTTGCAGAGCAAGGACACATGGAATGCTCACGGTCCACCCAGACACGCATAAACATACTCATTGGTTCTCTTCCAGCCTGTTGCTGAAAGAAGCATTTGTTCAACATTTGGTATGCTAAGTGTTAAGGACTGCTTTATATTCTATTGCAGTGACATGAGCATCACTCCGTCCTGATGCAACCATTTGGAGAAACTACACGTGTGGGTGTGTCATGAAGACCCTTCCCACACAAATACCACCTGCCCCCCAACAAATACATCATCCAATCCTCCAGGGTTGCTTCTTCAACCACCATTCCTGAAATGACTTTCATGCCACTGCAGTAACATACGAATTGAATCCAAGGAATAGATACGTTAGATGAAATAAAGGGACAGGATGAAGCCCTGAGCAAGGGAAGATTTAGAAATAGGGTTTTCACTGGATTAAGGACATCTGGGGCCCAAACCTATCGTGGCACTGATGCAACTATGCCAATGGGGCACATGCTGCATCCTGAGTTAGGGGGACAGTCCTGAAGACCTCCTCGAGGCAAGGGAACATTTGTTCCCTTATCTTGGGGCTGCATTGCAGCTGCACTAGAACTGGAAAGTTGGATAGGATCAGACCCCTGGTTTGGTTAATTTTAGGAGTTTTGGGCTGCAATCCTATACGCACTTTACTGGGAGTAAGCCCCTTAAACTCAGTGGGAGTTACTTCTGAGCAGATATGCATAGGATTGCACTGTTCGTCAATTAATCGGCGAACACTGATTATTTTTTAAAGCAGGCATTAAATATATTTGCACGAATAACAACAATCATTCTGAAGCAAAAACCATTCCTTGCTCATTTTTAGGTGACGTATCATCATAGAAGAGGCATTTCCTTTTGTGTGAGAAAGAAGGGAGGAATGCCTCTTCTACCTTTTTAGTCCATCGGGGTTTTGTATTTAATATATATCCAATTAAGGGTCCAATGCTATCCAACTTTCTAGCGCTGATGCAGTTGTGCCAACGGGGTCTGTGCTGCATCCTGCAATTGAGGGGCAGGCACAGAGGCCTCCTCAAGGCAAGGAAATGTTTGTTCCCTTACCTCGGAGCTACACTTTGGTTGCATCGGTGCTGGAAAGTTGGATAGAATTGGGCCCTTAGTGATTAATCATTGCAACCCCAATAGAAAATCATGTACCGCTTTTATTCCAGTCACTGACATAGCTAAAGGGGGCGTAAAGCACTAAGTTTTGCAGGGACCCTCAGCGCAGTATGCAAGTGGCCCCTCCCTCTTCCCTTCGGAGCCATTCCAGGTGGTGGGAGCAAAACACAGGTGTACGCCTGACTCCAAAAGGGAGGGGAAAGGACCCCTTGCAAAACGTGGTGAGGCTCCCTGCAAAACGTAGTGCTTTCCACCTCCTCTGCCACTGGTCCTAGTCAAGAAGCTGTCCACTTCTTGTATTTTTTCCCCCTGGGCAGAGATCTACATCCTGGTCTCATTGGAGGCAATGGAATGCATAGGAGGAAGAGATGTGCTAATGGAGAACCATCACCACCGCTTGTCACACACAACAGTTGCCGTGATCAGACAGACAATGCACAGAAGACAAATTGCAACGCTTAAATCCGTGAAACGCCAGTAGTAAAACCATAAGGCATACAACCGACACTGGTGCTCTACTGGGGCAGGCAGTCTTGCACCCTTCATTGACAGCCCTGGGTCAGAATGCCACTCTTCTCCACTGTGTGTCTGCTTGCAGAGGAAATAGATTTGTTCAGAGGGTATTTTCTCATTTTGTTGCAGTCATCATTTATCCCAATTTTCCTTTGTCCTCTTCCATTTCTCCTCATTCTGGATTTGATCGGTAGATGTGTTTGTCATTAGGAAAAAAAAATTTCCAAAACCTTTCAGTGCAATCTGATACATATTTTCCACAGAAGTAAATCCCACTAGGTTCCATGGACTCCCAGGTAAATGTGTATAGGATTCAGCCTTAATCTAGTATTACCTTCTGTCAGACCCAACCAAAAGGACACAGCACCTTAAGCAGGCTTTAAAGTTCTCCAGAACTCTCCACCAACATCCAACATGATGATAGCACATGCTGGAAGAAGCCAAAAGCTCGCTTAAGAGTCTGTGTCTTTTTGGTTGATGTGAATAAAGGGTATGGTTAGATTGTGGTTTTTGGATTCTTTTCTTAGCTACATTTTCTCTGTACAAACCTTCTTGGCTTTGCTAGGAGACCCGCTGTGGGTAGATGACTGAAGGAGCTTTGCAGTTGTGGCTCCGACCGGATCCAAACAGCTCTTTGTTTGAAAGTCCTGAGTTTGCATCCATTTTCTTTCTAGTGCCACCACAATGGACAACAATCCCTAGAATTAGTGACTGCAAGACCAAAAGTTGATCATTCTCGGTGCATGAATGCAACTCCTTGACTGCAAAGCTGGCCCCAGTCTTTGAAATCCTACAAGAAGCTTGTTTCCCATCCCCGCTGTGCTTGACTCAAGTAAAAAGTTTTGCTATTTTTTTAAAAGACACTATTAAGCATGTGACTCAGTCCCTACTTGCAATGCAATCCTATGCATGGTAGGATTTACAAGAGTTTAGCATGGATATCTCCCAAGTAAATGTGCATAGGATTGCAGCCTTCCAGCCCAATCCTAAATGTTCCAATCCCAATGCAGCTGCAATGTAGCCCAAAGGTAAGGGAACAAACATTCTCTTACCTTGAATAGGATACTGGAATACAGCCCGTGCCCCACTGGAACGGTTGCACTGGCACTGGAAAGGTGGTTAAGATTGGGTTGCTGAACTTAATAGCTTTGAAATGGATACTACTGTGCTCTGGTACAGCTTTCATTCATTGCAGAGAGCTTCCTTAGAGGACTTCCTGGTGGATCATCACGAAAGAGAGAAACCCAGTATAGAAACAGAGTCTGTCTTCTACTCGTTCTTGCCCCTCACTTATCACAATCTACTCTTCAATTCATTATTTCAGTGATGCCGTCTTGGTGACTGGGGGTGGGGGGGACAGAAGGAAATAAAGACAGAAAACAACATAGCTCAGGAATGTCTAAGAATGCCCGTTTTTCTGTTGCATCATAGAGACCATGCAACGGATTCCTTTGGACCCTTCCTCTTCAGACCAAGTTGTGATCCTAGGGAGGGTATCTTCTTCTTCTTTCTCATGGAAGCTTTAGAAAAAACAGTTCAACAAAGAGGTCTTTGAGTTAAGGAAAGAGCTGATTTCATGCATAGAAAAGAAAGGAAAGAACTGAGCTGAGGTCACAATCTAAGCAGGATGGCATCCAAAGGGCTCTTTTGTTAGGTGTGCCCAAGAACTTGTGCACAACCACGGGGGTTCTTGCTTCCCCCCACACACATACTTTTCAATGGCACATCACAAGCTCCTTTAGGCAGAGAAGGAACTGCTGCTTTCACAAGCAGAAATCCAAAGCTCTCTTGGGTACGTGGAACAGCCTGTATTTGGAGTCTGCATTTACAGTTGGAGCAACTTAAGTGGTGGTTTTCGGCTGGTCAGATGCATCCCCGACCCTTAATTCCCACCCTCCCAGCAAACCCAGGCCCCGACTGTTGAGAACAGCAAAGAAGGTCCTTGCTCCTTTGGGGTGTTATTCTGGGCCAAGTCCAAAGCCAGTTGCGGAGATGTGGATTTCGCCATTCCCTGCTTCAGCTGGGCCTATGACGGTATCGACACGGCCTGCTTGAAACCATTCCCAGACACGCCACATTGGATTTTGGTGCGGTAGTTGCGGGGTGAATTAGCAATTGCGCTGTTGTTTCAACATGCAGCCAACTGCCGAGTGGAACCAGTCCGTTCCCAGGATCACAGCATGTCTGTTTCGTCTTGCCTGTTGGCAGTGTTTCAAATGGGGGCCATGTCTGCGTCTTCACTGCCACAGCTTCACCATGTGGAATGGAGAATGAGCCTTCATCCTTCTAATTCTGTAGGAAGTTTCTCTTTCTATCAGCCTACCCAACAAGCTCCAGTTTCAGAGAAAGAAAAATCTGCGTGGGAAGTCTTCAGATGTTTTCTCCTCTTGCTTTTGCTGGAGCACGGATGCCATGAAGAAGCCTAAGGCATACAGAGAGCAAGAAGGTCCACAGAATTTCATGCGATGCATTCACCGCCCCCCCCCCAATAGTGTTAGATGCTTCATAAGTTGATACAGACATTATTCCAGCTGAAGATTTGCTGAGCAAATCTGCTGTCTCACTAGTCTGAGGAAAAGATGGGTGCCAAAAAACCCATAAGAGATGTCTTAGTGGTCTTCCCCACTTTGGTCCCAAACAAACATTGTGCTCAGTGATGCTTCTGGAAGCAAATCCTGTTCAATCAAAACACAGCCGTTTGTGTTTCAAGAAGCAGGTCGGTTAGTTGGTTAGTCGGTTAGTTAGCGACAAAAGAAAATGGGTTGTTTGATCCTTTTGCCACCTCCAAGCTCACCTTCTCACCATCAGATGTGCTGACCATTCACAGTCACAAATGCAAAGGAGCTAAGTGGAGGGTAACTTGAAGAAGGTTTGACTTTGCTGCACTTTTTAAATGCCACAAAACTTGAAGGTACAGCAGAAAAAGACTGAAAGAGCAACCGGTGTACTCGACGATTTGCCTGACACCAAGGACAGCGTCCGATCTCTGCCGAGGCTTTTTCTAACAGTGTATTGTCATGGAGGGGGGGGCGCTTTGGGTGCAAACTTGGAATCCAATATATTGCTTGTTCTGAAAGATGCCACAACAAGACAAAGCACTGAGACAAAAAACATGAGATGGGGACCACGAAGAAAGTCAGGGCTGTCCTCAAGTCCCTGCTTTGAAGTCCTTCAGAGGTCTGGTAAAAGTTGCAAATCTTCTGTCTTGAAGTTACTAGACAATCAGTTGCACATCTCAAAAAGAGCTGAGGGGCTTGCAGTGGCCGCTGTTCACAACTTTGGAGGGGAGACTTGGGATGAGTACTTCAGATGATCATCATGGTTGCCATCCATTTTCAGATTCCATTGTAACAATTTTGGTATTGTTCTGCTTTTGTAATTTTTGTTCTTTTGCTCCAAATTTCATTCTGAGGTGGCAAGAATTTTTTTTTTTTTTTAAATCTTGGCAGAAGCAACAGAGGGACCTACCCAAGGTGTCTCTTTGAGCATTATGAAAATGTTCTTCTTGCCAATCTCAATTCTAGCATCAGTGAACTGGAGATGGAACCTCCACAGGTATCACAAGTCACCCAGAAACCTTCTGTCTGCTTCAACACTACCTGTGGTCCCATGGGTTTACTGCGTCCATGGTAGAGTCAACGTGTAACTTTATTTTTTTTAAATGAAGAAATCACGTTGTCCGGTGTATCTCCCCTGAGATTTTTTTTTTCCAGTAAATGTCAGTAGGCACCTTCATTAATAGCTTCCAGAATTTTCAGTTTTGCTACAAGAACTGGCCCTTGCTTAGGGGACCAGGTTGCTACTTGAAAACACAGACATGCACAACTAACAGCTGATTCCTAGGCAGGTTTACACAGAAGGAGTCCCGTTATGTTCAATGGGGGCTTGGCCCAAGTAAGCGTAGGCACAAGATTGTAGCCTGAATGCATTCAATTCAAAACACTTTGCGTGAAAGACCTATACTCACAGGTCCTTGTGAGAATTCCAGGGAATGCTACTGAGATATGTTCCCCTGTCATTCCACGATGGGGTTTTGAAGAGGTGCTTTCAACCTGGTCTTTATGATCCAGTTTTTTTTTTTCTAATAAATGTTTGCCTTCTGTTTGAATTTCAGGGGGGTTGTCACCCTGCCTCTTGGGTTACAAACTGAGCCTGGACACAAAACATGGAAGGATGAACCCTCATGAAGGGCACAATCCAGAGAAAATGTCTGTTGCAGATGTCCAGCTGAAATGATGCATCACACGTAAGCTCTTCCACATGTCACACTCCTTTCGGTGGGACTTGAGTAGGAGACTCCGTGATGCCCAAAGACTGCAAGAGACACACTGTCTAATGCTGGAGGATGTTGGAGAAGGCAAACAAAATTGAATTGGTTAAAACAGCGAGAAAGAAAAAAAAACATGAACTTGGAAATCCTTTAAACGTAACAGTCATGTCAAATGCACCGTTTAAACGCCATTGACAGAGTCACCTCGAGTCCCTTGATGCGTCATTCACATCAAAAAGTGATTGACCAACTGTTTGCACAGCACTTCCAAGGTTTGCGCCCAGACATGAAACAAGAAGTGACTAATAGGCACCTCCTGTCTGGAGGGAAGATTTCTGTATGGATATTGCAGTGAGATAATTTTGAGCACAGGGCAGGCTACATCATGTCTGAAGATGCTACATTCCTTTAAAAAAAATATAGTAGTGCTGAATTTTTTTCTTTTCTTTTAGAAAAAAAAAATTGGGAGAAAAGTTCTACTTTTCCCTTCAAAGAGAAGGACATAAAATTGATCAGGCAGAAAACCTACTGAATGATCATGCTACTTGCAAAGGGATTGAATGAGTCAGGTTGGAGAAATGCCCCAATGTGTTTAGCAATGAGAAAGAGCTGACTCCTTGTCAAAGGCAGCTGGACTGGAAGCGAAGCAACAGTCTTGAAACTGGGAATCAGTCGCATGACTTGAAAAAATTGCAGGTGCCTTTTCTTTCCCTTTTCATTCCTCCCTGGCTGCATTCTGGAATTTTCTCCTTCTATATCATGTACCTTTAGAGAGTGAGTGAAGAACACGTCTAAAATCATTGGGATCAGTTAACTCTTCTTAAAGGAGCAGGAGGTTGAGAAGTGGTGAGAGGGAAAGACAAGGAATATTTACAAACCGTGTTACCAACAGTGGTGGTCGGGCTGGGTGCTCTTCTTCCTTTGCTTTTTGTTTTTTTTCCCTGCCTCCTGATCATCTTTAAGGACAAGAAGGACTTATTGTACTCTCTAGAGAGGACTGGGAGAGACGGCGCGTCAGGGGTCCAATGGTGGAGTCCGCCAGCGAGGAGGTGGGGAAGAGCTTATACCAGCCTGTCACGACACTGGACAGGTCCAGCTCTTCTAGAACAATCTGGGCCATTCCCATGAAGCACTTGTGGTCCATGCGTCCGTAATCTCCCCAGACAATGATCTACAAGGAAGCAAAGGAAAGAGCTGAATTGCCAGCTGAACCTGTGTGGAGGGAGTGAAAAGAGGGGGGCAGCAGTGGCATTGCTAGGGAGGTGCACAGGGTGTGGATCACACTGGGTGAAGCACTCAGAGGGGTGTCAAAATTGTGACTATCTTGGTATTTTCAAATAATACCATCATGTTATATATCATTTGATGACTAATTTAATGCAGAATGCAATGAAACAAACCATGTTGAAATATCTGTTTTCTATCAAAAGTTATGGGCAAATATCCAGAAAAGGAAAATACAACTGCCTTATGGAACAAAAAGTGGATTTTTAATTCAAAACGGACCAGGAGATTGATTGTTTTGAGAGCCAACGAGGTGTTATTATGACACAGCAGGGAACCAATCAGGTGCTAGCAGTAGTCAGCTCTCATTTCCATGGATCAGAGCTAATACTAGAACTCTTATTCATTTGTGTGAGTATCATCAAGTTGGCCACTGGTTTTTGGTTGGTGACTGATTTTAAAGTATTTTCTCGGCCTGTCACGTATTTCTACTTTGCAGCTTCATTGTACCTTATTTAGGTGGCAGTCCTATACATATTTACCTGGGGACACTTGAAAGAAAAAGAACTTACAGCTCAGGGCTATGCACATCTTTGTGTTGAATGGGTTTACTCCCAGGTGCTTGAATGGGTTTCAGAGTGCAGCTTTAATTTGGCTATGAATGCCTAGGACTGCACTACTAATGGTCCAGACCAGGGTTTCTCAAACTTTGAGGGAGCTTTACTCCCCCAGCAAGTTCTTGTGTGGAAGGGGGTAGGGCAACAACGCAATCCCCAGGATTGTGTCGCGAAGGGGGGCGCTTGTGCCTTACTTTGCATGATACTGGGCTGCAGCAGCCTGCAGGAGGTGCAGGCAGCCCTTCGCAGTGCTCCCCGATGCTTGGATGTGCTTTGCGCTTGCTTCTTTTGCAGGTTCCAAGCATCGGGGAGCACCCCCCCACCCTCTCGCCCCCCTTAGCAACGCGATCCTGGGGATCGCATTGCTGCCTCCCTCCCCTTCCCCCGCCCCTTAAAGGGACAGGGGAAGTGTTGCACGAACTGGTGGGTCGCGACCCACCAGTTTGAGAACCACTGGTCCAGGCTATTGGAACGGGTTACAATAGTTCTAAAACAAAAGTATAACAATTGAAACATGGGATTTTTTAAAAGCTCCAAATAATTATAAAAAGTATGTGAGAGTGCTAACCTATCCATATTTACTCACAAATAAGTCTCACTGAATTCAGTTGGTTTTACTCCCAGAATTGTCGCTTGAACATAACATGAACTGTATACCTATATGTGCAAGCTCCTGGCTTTAGAGGTAGATTACCTCAGATTGCCAGATGCAGGGGAGGGCACCAGGACACAGCTTGTGTCTGCTGTTTAGTGTGTTCCCTGAAGCATTTGGTAGGCCGCTGTGAGATCAGGAAACTGGACTAAATGGGCCTTTGGCCTGATCCAGAGGGGCTCTTCTTGTATTCTTATGTACCATCTCTCAGGTAGCCCTTGGGTTCCAGGTGGGTTCCCATTCATGTCAATATTTTGGTTTTAATAGACTTTACTACCAGGCCATATGACTGCATTTGGGGAAATGTTACAGGTCTCTGCTTTGAACAGGCTACTATGTATATGCTTCTAACAATGATAATGCAGCTTACTCCTGGGTAAGTGTGGGTAGGATTGTTAAAACCCTTCCTGCTTGACGAAGTCACTTCTGGTCATGACATCACTTCCTGTGGGTCCTGACAAATTCTCCTTCTAAAAAGTGGGTCCCGGTGCTAAAAACTTGAGAACCACTGTTATAAACAAATAATGAGAGTGGAATCCTCACCTGTGCCAGTACAGCCAGGCTGCAATGGCCTGAGTTGTACCCAACGCAGGTTAGGAGCAGGCTGGATGTCACCTCGGGGTAAGAGGATATTTTCCGCTTGTATCATGAAACATTCCAGCCTGGGCTACTCAGATCTATGCCAGCTATTTAGCTGGTGCAAATCCGAGAAGTCCGATGTAACATTGGTCCAGCTGGGGGGCGGTTAGGATATGGTGTGCACTCCTACAGCTGATCCCACCCCCCCAGGCCCATTCTCCTCCCTGTCCATTCTCCCCTCTGCCAGAAATGCCCCCTCCCAACTTCCAAACCGCCCTCACCCCCTGTGCCATCCAGCGCAAACCTATCTGTGCCGGCTGGTGCAAGATCAGGATCCAGCCTACTTGAGCCGGCGCAGGTCTCCACACCAACCCAGCCAGCTCTCAAGCTGGCACACATGTGTCTTACAACACATCTATGTCACTTTGAGCCAGGGTCAGGGAGGCCTGCACCAGCTCAAGTTACAGTTTGGAGCAGGCTGCTCCAGATGCATGCCCAGGTGTTTTTATATTGGAAGACACCAAGAGGAAGTTCACATTGGAAGGTAGGGTAGAACTTCTATAAATACATCTCTTTGTTTACCACATGTGCGTGTTTCACATGAGTTGATTACATTACTATATAGTACACCAACACTGCAAATTTGGAAACTGGACTTTGAAGATATTCAAGATCAGGTCTTTAAACCTTGCTGAGAAGCTTCCCTTCTTCTCCCCCCCCAAATGGCCAAACTAGATGCTTCCAGATGGGCTGAAAGAAAAAGATAGATAGATAGATAGATAGATAGATAGATAGATAGATAGATAGATAGATAGATAGATAGATAGATAGATAGATAGATAGATAGATAACTGACTTGGGACCACAAAAAAGAGCAGAACTGCAGTTGGGGGCCTTTAGGACTTTAAGGACTTAAAACTGGGGGCCTTTAGGTCTTATGGTTTCTATCCCAATTGTCTCCACCATGCTTGGGGTGGGAACACAAGCAAAAGTGGAACCACAACTGGACAATGTCTTAAAGTCCCCCAACCCAAGATTCTGCTCCAAATACCCAGTAAGTATTTAAAAAAAAATAATGAAAACTGGGTCATGTTACAGATTCCTGCTAACATCTAATTTGGTTTTAAAATGACACCCGGCCTTTCTGGAACTGGAGTCTGAAAAAGTGAAATGTGTCTATGGAGGGAAAGGAAGGAGCTCAGGACAATCACTGCTTTGGGTTTTTAGAAAAGTGGAATAGAAATCAAATAAATAAATAAATAAATAAATAAATAAATAAATAACCTTCCTTAGGGCTTCCACAGTCACTCATAAGCAGTTCCTAGTCCAGTGACTTTCAACCAGTGTGTTGCGACACATTTGATGAGCCGCGAATGGTCCTCAAGTGTGCTGCAGGAGCTTGTGGGAGAGTCATTTATTAGTAGCCATTGGGGGATTAATAGCCCCCTCAGCCAGCAGTGTGGTGTCCCTTGTCAATGGTAAGGTGTACATATTTGATCCCTGTTGCATATATGCAACATTCAGCAGAGATGGCTTAAATGCAGGATATAGTATTCTTGGGATGCAACAAAAATAATGCTTTTTGGTTGTTGCTCTCCATTACATCAATAAAACATTCTGTCGGCCTTCTGTGGCCATGCAAAGGACCACTGAGCCCCTCCAGGGCTTTATACCCCAAAAGAAACTATTGTGGTCCAACACTGGGATCTGTCCCACAAGCTTCTAGAATGCTCTTTCCTAAATACGTTGCCAGGGCCTGCCCTGAGGGTAGATGGACAGCTGGCTGCTGCCCAGGTGGGGACTCATAAACACCTGAGGAGAAGGGCAGCGATGGTGATCCTCTTACCCTTGAAAGAGGAGGAAAGCATTCACCTGTAGCACTTTGGCCTGAGGGCTCTCGTCAAAGAGCAGGGTCTGGTGGTAGAGCGGGTCACAGGTCTTCTTGGCTGTCTTGGTCTTCTTCTTGGCCAAGCAGACCCCATTTTCCAGCAGATACACCTTGACATAGGTGGCTGTGAGGGCAGAGAGACAGAAATGCTAATGGTCTGTTATAACTTCACAGGGCTGATTTCTGAAGCAGTTCAACAGATATGTTGTATTACAGCACCTGTGTAATAATTACAACCACCACAAAAACTCCCTCAAAGCTAGGCTGTCCCAAGACGGGATGAGCCAACACACAAGACTTTGCCCGCCTCAAATATCTTTTGTTTGTTCTGACTTATCTGCCAGTCAGTTTCACTGGTTCTGGTACGGTGTGAGAGCAGAGGTGTCACCAAGGGGTACAGGGGGGTGAGGGCTGCACCGGGTGATGTACACGGGGGGGGGCAGTGACATCACTACTGGTCAAATGGCTAAAATCTTGGTTGTTTTGATTAAAACCATCATATTATATAATATATCATTCAATATGGAATGTAATGCAGAATGCAATGAAACAGACTGTTACCCTGCACATGCCCAATCTCGTCTGATCTTAGAAGCTAAGCAGGGTCAGGCCTGGTTAGTACTTGGATGGGAGACCGCCTGGGAATACTGGGTGCTGTAGGCTTATACCATCATCTTTCGAGACTGAAGGCTGCCAACCAAAGCGCGTTGAAATATCTCTATTCCAGGGTTATTCCTCAAACTGCAGGTCGGGACCCACTAGGTGGGTCGTGACCCCATTTCAGGTGGTTTCCCATTCATTTCAGCTTCTCTGCCACTTAACATTCCCCCCAGCAACGCACAGCTGCAAGAAGCATAGAGTACATTCCATGATCTCTCTCCTTTTATGAATAAGACCGAACCAATCCTTATGCAAAAACAGATTTCACATGACGCAGGGCAGGTCTAAGACATCCGAGAGCCTGAGATGGCAGACTCAATGCCACCACTTTGCATGGCCCTTTCGCACAACAAATACCACCTTTAGTGGCACCTTCAGTCGGATTCATAGATGGGCTGGCCTTGGCTCTTAATCTGTGGAACTCCTTGCCACAGGATGGTGTGAGGGCACCAGGCCGAGATTCCTTTAGAAGGGGAGTGGACGTATTTATGGAGGAGAGGCTCTACTGCATATCCACATCGGTTGGGGCAAATGTGATAAGTGTTGCCTGAGCATCACAAGATTGAACTTCATTACGGCACATTGATATGGCAATGGTCAGACTCCAAAATCTGGAAGAGGATTAGGCCTGCCCCTGTCCTGCCATCTGCTCCTGAATTTATCTCGGCAGTGTATCTAAGTGTCAGGGCCATTCCGTCCTGGACTATCCTGTCAATGCCTTCCAGTATTCTTTTTGCATCCCGGATATTTGTGCCCCAACTTATGTAGATTTATATTAGATGTACATTTTATTTTTAAAACACAAAGTGGAGTTAGGATTAGGGCTGGGAGAAGAGGTTTTGGATATGCAGTCAGTTCTCTTTATATGCGAATTAGCTAACCGAAAATTTGCTTATCTGCAAGGGACAGAACTGTGACCTTCCTTATCCGTGGCTCTGTTCTCATTATATGCACATACTGTGGTGGTGCACTTGGGGCGGGGTGGCTTGGCACAGCTAACTGCAGGCAGTACAGTGGCTTCCTTGCAAACAGAAGACAGAACCGGCACCATGTGGGGGGATGGGGAGAGGAAGAATCGCCTACACAGTATAAGGCTGATAGGGGAAGGGGTATTGTTAATCCCATCCAGTCAATTATACTCAAAAAAGAGTATACTTTCTTTAAAAAAATCTGGATTGGGTCAATTTTCCACATCAAATGGGCACTGGTATTTGACCCATGGAGGTCGGACACATTTGTGCCCACGTCCAGACTTACCCCACCATCTCGGGCATCTTGGAGTTGGGAACTCCAGTTGAACCTTCACAATCCTGGCGACGATGAGAGGCTGCTGATGTGGGGGTCTCAGGACGGCTACCTGAGGGCTGCTCCAGGGCTGGGACAAGCCAAGGGAAGGAGCCAGGAGACAGGGGGTGGAGGAGGACTAGCGAAGCAACCCCTCCCCACTGCTGAACTCTGAGGCCTCCTTGTTGGGCCAGAAACCCAAGGGATATCCAGCATGGAGGAGGCAGCATCAGATGTTGGAGATGCTGTCGAGCCCTCTCTATCACCCAGCCCCACAGATGTCAAGGTAAGATCCAGGTTCACAAAGTTCATCAAGTGTATGGTGAAGAAGGTTCCCTGGAACCTAGCCTCATTTTTCTCTTAGGCAAAATGATTCAGTATCTGCTAACTGGGTTTTCTAGGAACTGAACCTTAGCGGATAATGAGAACTGACTGTATAACATGGGGTTTGTTGCCAAGTTATAGCGGGGTGCAAATGACTGGGCTACAAGAAAAACCCAGCTGTGAATGTGCAGGGACGCCTTACTCCTGACTTCCAAGCCTGTCCAATACGACTACTCACCAGGAATAGACTTGGATCCTAACTTTGGACTGAGTCCCCGGGCCTCGATCACTTCTACTTCCAGCTGGCCATTCCTGTCAAACATCCCAATGTGCACATCACCTAGGAAATGAAAGCAAAGTCGGCGTCAGAGGGGCCTTCCCAGCTCCACACAAACTATATATGTGATTAGGGCGCACTGGTTCCGTCCCCCCACCTCGGTGCTCCGTGGCAAGTTCATATTTTTAGAATAGAATGAAAAGCCCCAGAACTCCACAGGTGGCAGGCCAAAGGCTGTCCCCCTTTGCCAGGGGCAGCACCGCCTGGAAGACGACCTGATGCCTCCTGCACGGCAAGAGCACCAAAACCCATCCCAGGCTCCTTGTCGGTGGCACAGCTATGGAGGGGCAGCATTGTTAATACTGCAGATGCCACAATGCTTTAGCATGAAGCAGATCATTCCCCTCCTTGCTGTGTTCCTTATACACCGATAAGAGACCCAAGAAGTAGGAGACTTCTGCTTTCATTTACAGGGACAGCACAAATGCAGGTGAAACCAGAAGTCCCACATTCCTGGTTTCATGGCAGAGGGCAAGGAGCACAGTAAGGAGGGGATGATCGGCTTCTTGCTCAAGCGTCATGGCAATGGCAATACTTACCATGCTGCAGCCCTACCCCCCCACAGCTACGCTACTGGTCTCTGTCTTGACTATTTAAAACTTCAACTTCAACAACCTTTAATGGCATCACACATAATAAATATACAATCATAAATATAGAACCACAAATAAAGGTACACAAGAATGAAACCATAAGAAAATTGCTCGCTCTAATACACCAGTCAGGGCTGCCTTAAACTGTTAGAAATGAAAAGTTTTGCAAGAAACTCGGCAACAAGAATCGTAGTTCTTGCGAAAAGTCATATAAAAGAAACGCTGCAAGAAGGTTGGGGGGACCAGAATAACTGGAAAGAACAGGGCCCAGAATAGAGCAGCTAAGCTTACTGAACACAGGACAAACACAAAGAAAATGGGTGACAGAATCAGGCTCTATGCTGCAATGATTGCAACACCTTTGGTCAAAAGGTACCCGAGTATATCGACCGTATAGGCCCTCAGTTTGGCTGTACTTGTTGTAAGAGGCGACTAAACAGCCACTGGGTAGATGGGACTCATCAGCCTGGGAAGGCAGCTCATCTGAGAGAAGGAAAACTCTGATCCCAAACCTCCACTGCCTTGTGGCTACATCCAGTTAAGGAAAAGGCTTCAGGAGTCAACCTCGAGGCAAAATCCGGAGCCGGAGTCCCTGAGGCAGTTCATGGCTGAACACAGTCACGTTCTGGCAACTCCTGCGACACCACTGGAACCAACCGTATTGGCCTCTGCCTTTCCATTGGACCATTTCAGCGACGTGGAGAGGGGGGATTTGCTGCATGGGTAACAGCCTATCCTCCATACCTACTTTACCCAGGCTTCATGCACTGGAGAGGACACTCTGTTCTAGAACCACCATTCAGAGCGTGACACCATAGTCTTCCGAGACTGAAGGATGCCAACAACAAAATATCGACCGTTCAGCACTGCAGAGGGGAAAATGTTTAGCCGGGCTAGCATGAAAGCCCTCCTCTCGAGGGGATTCGTAAGACTATTTAAAAACAAGTGCTTTTTCCCTTCAGAATGATTTTAGCTGTTTGCAGATTTGTTTGCAACTGATTTATTTAATCAGTGGCAGACTTGCAGACTGAGATAATGTCGTGAGGCTGAACAGCATGACTCTGCCTAACCTGTCTTCTCCTCCGTCATCTGATGCTCCAGCCTCCTTCTTACCTCTCCTCTACACTTCCTCTTCCACTCCATCCTCCTCTTCCTTTTCCAATCAAGGGAATGGGAAGAGGAGGAGGAGGAGCAGTGAAGCCTCCTGGATTGACTGAGGTGGGCACCTCCCCCCTCACCGATCTACTGTCATCAGAAGAGCCCTGCTGCATCAGGCCCAGGGCCCATCTGGTCCAGCTTCTTATATCTCACAGTGGCCCACCAGATGCCTCGGGGAGCACACACAAGACCACAAGACACTTGCATCTTGCTGCATCTAGCATTTTATTTACGCTCACACTCCCCAGCAAAGACACCAGGTTGCAATTGGGTTGAACTTGTGCTACTGTATTAAACACGGTGACCAATTTTTAATGCATGTATTGTATTGGCAACCTTCAGTCTCGAAAGACTATGGTATCGCGCTCTGAAAGGTGGTTCTGGCACAGCGTCTAGTGTGGCTAAAAAGGCCAATCCGGGAGTGACAATCCCTTCCACACTGGGAGCAAGTGCAGTCTGTCCCTGGTCTGTCTCCCTGGCTGTGGGCCTTCCTTCTTTGC
Source organism: Tiliqua scincoides (assembly GCF_035046505.1). Lineage (NCBI taxonomy): Eukaryota > Metazoa > Chordata > Lepidosauria > Squamata > Scincidae > Tiliqua > Tiliqua scincoides. The sequence goes on along the minus strand of NC_089830.1, from coordinate 1,783,368 downwards.
CTCTTAGCCTCAGACTGTTGGCCAAGTATCCCTTCAAACTGGGAAAGGCCATGCTGCACAGCCTGCCTCCAAGCGGGCCGCTCAGAGGCCAGGGTTTCCCACCTGTTGAGGTCCACTCCTAAGGCCTTCAGATCCCTCTTGCAGACGTCCTTGTATCGCAGCTGTGGTCTACCTGTAGGGCGCTTTCCTTGCACGAGTTCTCCATAGAGGAGATCCTTTGGGATCCGGCCATCATCCATTCTCATGGAACCTACTGAATATACCCGTCCAAGGTTACTGTCTCAGGGCCCAATCCTAGTCAACTTTCCAGTGAAGATGCAGCCACAAAGCATCCCCGAGGTAAGGGAACAAACACTTACCATTAGGAGGTTTCTTTGACTGCCCCCCCCCCAGCAAGATGCAGGGCATGCCCCATTGGAACAGCTGCATCAGTGCTAGAAAGTTGGATAGGACTGGGCCTTCAGTCAGCCTCATGGATGGGTTGGCTTTACTGGGTTGTGGATTTTGGAATTTTCTCTGATAAAGCAGTATGGCTGCCTACATTTTTTTTTGTCTGTTCATCCATCCATCCATCCAAACCTGTATTGCAAGCTCCACGCTTGTCTCTTCTGTTTTTAACCATCAGAGGGCAGCAAAGGAGCAGAATTCTCCATTGCTGGGTATACACAGGAGAGAGATGAGCTGTCACTGATTCCAAGGAGAAATATTTTGTGAAATAAGAGGGAGGGATTTGCTATCCCTGAACATGCCAGTAGGGGGCATGAATATCATGGCTGAATAGGCTATATTTTTAAAAATGCACAGAACAACAAAATTTGGTCCAATTAAAAAAAAAACCCAACACCCACAGATGCAGTGCAGGAAGAAACAACAAAAAGCCCCCTCTAGCTCTGTCCTTTTTTATATAACAAAACATGCTGGATCTCGTCTGATCTCAGAAGCTAAGCAGGGTCAGGCCTGGTTAGTACTTGGATGGGAGACCGCCTGGGAATACCGGGTGCTGTAGGCGTATACCATAGTCTTTCGAGACTGAAGGTTGCCAACCATGTCATGGCATCAGTGTGTTCTTCTGGCTGCCACATCTTGTGCATATGCTTGACGTGGACTCAGTACTCCAAGTCGAAAGGGATTCACTTTGGAGGACATGCACCGGACCAGGCATCGTCATTCGTGTGATCAGTCAATGGACATTTATTTAATCAAGTGGCCTCCTGTTAGTGTGTTGCAGAAACAGGAGCTTCCTAGCTGAGGCTGCATTTGTTTTTCTACTAGTAGCACCAGTAGTACATGTAAATCTCCTCCCGGCCCATCATCATCATATATGTTTTCCAGCTCTTCGTATGCTCACCCTGCTTGCAATTTTTCCTTCCAGCTCAAAGGTATTAAACATAGTGACCTCTGTGGATCATGTGACCATTCACCTCCCAGATGGAAGAAAAGGAGAAAGAGCAGGTGAGGTGCAAGGGAAGGCACCCGGATGCAGCGATCTTGTGGTCTTGTGTGGTCCTGGAGGCATCTGGTATGCCCCTGTTAGATGCAGGAAGCTGAACTAGGTGGGCCCTGGGCCTGATCCAGCAGGGCTCTTCTTATGATCTTAGCAACTGACGAAGAAACTTATGGATGAATGTGCGCAAGTAAAATATGTACAGATATCTATTGAAGTTATACTAAAATTTTACTCAAGTTATTTTCGTACAGTTGGTATCTGTGGAGGATTCATTCCAGGTCCATCCCCCCCAAGAATACCAATTTCTGCAGATACTGGGGTCCATGGAAAGCCCTCAAAGGACCCCCTGGATACACCTTCCGGTCACATCCAGGAGGTGTTCTGAGGCATTGGAAAGGCACTTCCAGTTCTCAATGAAAACCAAAAGTGCCTTCTTGACACCTCTGGGAGGCATCCTTAGGTCCTTCAGGTGGAAGGACAGCAGCTTGGGGGTTCACCTGAATTCACAGCTGCTCCTGAATTCCTAGGTGGCAGCTGTGGCCAGTGAAGCCTTTGGCCAGCTTCAACTGGTGCTCCAGCTGCAGCCGTACTTGGATTGTGCAGATCCACACCACCGTGAGATCAAGACTAATTGTAAGATGATCTACATGGGGCTGCCCTTGAAGACTTTTTGGAAAGGCCACTGCTCTGGCAGCTGCACTGGTTGCCCATTCATTTCCGGGCCCAATTCACAGTGCTGGTTTTGACCTTTAAAGCCCTATATGGCTTGGGGCCAGGATATCTGAGAGACCGCCTTCTTCCATGCAATCCAGCTCATCCGCTCCAATCATCGGAGAGGGCCCTTTTATGGGTGCCACTGCATATGGAGGTGGATGGGGAGGTGGCAAGGAGCAGGGCCTTCTCTATAGTGTTACCAACTCTATGGAATCCCCTCCCTCTTGGTTGATGAACTGCTTCCTCCTTAGAGGCATTCTGGAGAGGCTTAAAGACATTTCTTTTTACTCTTGCCTTCTGAAGTTCTGGCTTTTTAATACAAACGTTTAAGGTTTTTAAGCTTTAGTTTTATGGGCTTGTGTTCTTTATAGTGTTCGCTGGGATTCTGCTCCTGGTTTTAAAGAGATTTTTTAAGATTAAATGGTGTTTTTAGAGACGGTTAATATTTATATTTTTATATTGTATTTTGTTGACTTTTTGTAAGCAGCTTTGAACGCCCACTTGGGAGGTAAAAGTGAGATGTAAACAAGGGCCAAGGGTTAAGAACTCACCCATTGGTGGCGTCGCCAGTGTCTGCCGCCCTACGATTTGTGCTGGCCCCAGGCCATCCAAGAAGTCGCTGAACTGGCTTTCGGCTCCCAGCCTGGTGGTGGGGAAAATAAACCTGCAAGAAAGGGTATGAGAAGTGGGGACTGAGGAGCAGAAAGCGAGGCAATGGAAACGCTGTCCAAGAACATTCTGGATATTCAAATTAGCAATGGCAGAAAATGAGCCCAGGATTTGCTCTTCCACTCAGAGTCGCCTTTGCCATACAGGGGCTTAAGATGGCCAGGGGGAGCAGTGTCTTTGAAGGGGTGGCAAACACACGAGCCCCCCCCCCCCAGCCTGTTTTTCTGCCACCCTCTCCAAGCTGCCACTTCATTGGGGGCTCAAAAGCCTACTACCTTGAGAGCAAGTCAGGGTTGTAGTAGCTGCAGCCTCCCTTCTGCACTGCTGGAGAAAGGATGGGGAAGAAGGTGCCCTGGCTCCCAAAAAAGGCAGGAAAAAGCTCTTTGGAGCCTGCCCCCTGCTTTAATGCATTGAACGATAAGCAGTGTGCAGCCGCCCTGCTCTATGCTGCTCTGTTTGTAGTGAGCATGAGCTGGGGATGCTCCCACTGCCCCCAGTTCCTGCTCATTTCAAAGAGAAAAGGTGTAGGGCAGGGAGGCTGCAGCCACAATTTGGCTAGCACTGACTGTAGCCACCCGCAAGAGAAGCCTGTTCATCGGTATGATTAGATATATGAAGTTACAATGTTATATATAAATATACAGCTACAAATATAAAAACTTACAAAGTTTGAGTGCGCGTGCACACACACACACACACACACACACACACACAAATGTGTGTATTTTCTGTACATAAGTAAAGCCCAAGCCATAACCTTGGATGTTTATATGGGGGGGGGGGAACGGGGGCATCTGCTGTCTCCAGCAAAAAGGTGGTCTGAATTGTCTCCAGATCTTACGTGCCGTCGGAGCTGTTACTGTTGGTGCTTCCATCAGTGGACTCCCGGCTGCCCTGCCGGGTGACCCTGTTCCTCATCTCCACAGCTATGCCGGTCTCGGTACTTCTGCGGATGTTGCTACGGAGTTTCTTTGGGCCACCATCTGGAATGACAGGAACCAAATCCGGAGGGACAGTCAAAAGTCTGAGAAGGGACCTGCCGTTTGGTTATTCTTGGCTCCAAGATCCCTGAAAGGACCATGAAACCATCTTCCTCTTTTAAGTTCTACTACGTGCTTGAAAAGTGTGGCTGAAAAGTGGCCTTTTCAGCCACACTAGACGCTGTGCCAGAACCACCATCCAGAGCGCAATACCAGAGTCTTCCGAGACTGAAGGTTGCCAACAACCAACGTGCTTGAAAGTTAATCTTGAGGAGAGCCCCATCACAGACTTAAACTGGTTCAGCACTTATTCCTGATCTCCAAGGAGCCTGGGGACAGTGGTGTAACTAGAGGGTGTGCAAAGCACTAAGTTTTGCAGGAAGCCTCACTGTGGCGAGCAAGTGACCCCTCCCCTTTGGAGCCAGGCAAATGCCTCTGTGGGGGCAATTCTAACCCCTTATGTCAGTGCTTTCCAGCACTAAGGGCAATGCAACTCCAAGGTAAGGGAACAAACACTCCCTGACTTTGAGGAGGCCTCCGTGAGTGACACCCAACTGCAGGATGCAGCACACGTCCCATTGGCACCGCTATGCCAGTGCTGGAAAGCACTGACATCAGGGATTAGGATTGCACCCTGTTTTGCTCCCCCAGCCTAGAATAACTCCAAAGGGGAGGGGCCACTTGCACACCACACTGATGCACCCTGCAACACTTAGTGCTTCTCATCCCCTCTAGCTATGCCACCAGCTAGTTGACCAAAGCATCTTTTACTGCCAAATGACTCTGTTTCTGATTGAGAGACATCCCCCGCCCTGCAGAAACTTAGGCTTGAGAGGACGGAATCAGATGTGGGGGGGGGGGGCTGGCAATCACTTGAAACCCGATGAAAGAGAGCTAGCAGTCTTGCACGGTGCTCTCTTGACATCAGGTTTCTGATCCTTGCCTTGCCGGCCTGTAGAACTCCTGGCCCTTTGATAAATTATTCATCCGGATTTATTCTGCAACCTTTATGGGGGGGGGAGTGCTTCAAAGAACCCTTTAATGTGCTCGTTTGCACTTACAGCAATGAAACACTTGCATAGCCCCCCTGGAACTTGTATGACTCCAGTGGAGCCCAGTGTTAGTGCCATGGAGATTGAAACTTGGGTGCATGTGCATAAGAACATAAGAACAGCCCCACTGGATCAGGCCATAGGCCCATCTAGTCCAGCTTCCTGTATCTCACAGCGGCCCACCAAATGCCCAGGGAGCACACCAGATAACAAGAGACCTGCAAGGCTTCCTGGGAATTGTAGTTAAGAACATAAGAACAGCCCCACTGGATCAGGCCATAGGCCCATCTAGTCCAGCTTCCTGTATCTCACAGCGGCCCACCAAATGCCCCAGGGAGCACACCAGATAACAAGAGACCTGCAAGGCTTCCTGGGAATTGTAGTTAAGAACATAAGAACAGCCCCACTGGATCAGGCCATAGGCCCATCTAGTCCAGCTTCCTGTATCTCACAGCAGCCCACCAAATGCCCCAGGGAGCACACCAGATAACAAGAGACCTGCAAGGCCTCCTGGGAATTGTAGTTAAGAACATAAGAACAGCCCCACTGGATCAGGCCATAGGCCCATCTAGTCCAGCTTCCTGTATCTCACAGCGGCCCACCAAATGCCCCAGGGAGCACACCAGATCACAAGAGACCTGCAAGGCCTCCTGGGAATTGTAGTTAAGAACATAAGAACAGCCCCACTGGACCAGGCCATAGGCCCATCTAGTCCAGCTTCCTGTATCTGAAAGTGGCCCACCAAATGCCCCAGGGAGCACACCAGATAACAAGAGACCTCATCCTGGTGCCCTCCCCTGCATCTGGCATTCTGACATAACCCAGAATTCACATGCATTCCCCCTAATTCACAGAATTCACATGCATTCCCCCATAATGCAGAATTCACATGCATTCCCCCTAACCACTAAGTCCCTCTAACCACTGAGCATTCGACAGGAACTGCAATATTTGTAGATGCAGGAGTGGGGAGGACGATAAACATGGCATGAAACATTTGGTGATGTGGTTCTTTTGTGGGTTCCCCACAGAGTTCTTAAGATATGAGCTGTGAACCAAGACGTGCCCCATTCAGATATGCTGGGAGTTCACCTGGGAATTTTAGCTCAGCCGTTTGCCCAAACTTCGCTTCAGCAATCCTCTGTGATACATGGGCAAGATAATAAGGGCTTGAAGGCCAGCACACCCATGTGGCAAATGCACAGATTTCAAGGGGCAGCTGCTGCCCACTCACCCACTTGCCTGCCTCCATCCATTCACCCACTTGCTTTCTGGATTTGGAAAGAAAAAGAAGAAGAGAACAGAAGAGGAAATGCGGAAGGAAAGACAGAGGAAAGCTAGGATATGAGAGACGCTCTAGCCTACCACTCTCCTCTCCTCCACCCTCACACTTTTGCCCTTGTCCCCAATTCCTTTGCAAATCTGTAGAGTGGGTGGAGGAGGGATGGAAGAGGTGGCTGGGGTGCTGCTGAGTAAGGGAGGGGGCATTTGGCACACCTCCTTGGGCTCTGGGAGGTCTGGGGCCAGCCCTGGCTGGCTGAACTCACAGGACTGTCGAGAGGATTCATCAAATGAGATCAGCCATCTGAGCACTCTCACATTCTATATAAAGACTTGACTGTTTTTAAAAAATTGTTGGATTTCTAGAAATAAGCCAAAATCCGAGGGCATGAGGACTTCGGGCAGACTGGAGTTAGGAGGGCAAGAGGAGAGCTGGGCACACTCTGCCCTGCTCAGATTGGGTTGACCTGAGATTGATGGACTTTCTTCTTCCCAAAATTCACCAGGGATCTTGGCAACCTGCTCCTGCAGACAAATGGATAGTTTTGGGGGGAAAGAGAAGGGGGGTGGGTTTGCAGAGGGGTTGTGGTGTGGGAGGGGACGGAGTCTCTAGACCTGGTTTCGTTCCCCACAACACACCTGGGAGTTTGAGAAGACCTCGAGCTCAGAATGAGTTGCTATCTCTAGCCCAAGTCCAATCTAGCCCCAGGGAGCTTGTTTTGAGTGATCGAATCTGGAACTCTTTGCCCTGTGTGTGAGAGGTTGCTCTCTTCCACCCCATAGCAGTAGCCTCCTTGCTCTATCAGCCAGAACCATGCCCTTCATTCACAGTCTGGAGGCTGTCTGAGCCCCAAAGCCTCACAGGTACAGGCTTCCTCTGTACAGAGCCTCTGGAGAACTGAACAAAAAGGACTGTCTTGAGCCTGTCAACGCCAAATGCAGTCACCAGCAGCAGCATCTTCGGAGAGCCTCAGAGCTGATCAAGGAGGATAGTTAACCTGCCTCCCAGGAAATGCAGTGACACTCCTTGCCAAATCTTTTGTGCAGGGTTGCGGCCAGCAGTGGGCAATGGACTTATCCAGGCAGATCTGGAACCAACTGGACTGGAGGATTGATCAAGGTCCTAAGCTGAGCTCCAGGCTGAAATTCTCCAACAAGATCAACTGGGGTTTTCAGGCTGTCACACACAGAAGGTGTGCTTGCTCTTACCACAACAGCGGTGCAGGAGTCAGTAGCATCCACAGCTTCCTTACAAGCCCAGATCTGGTAGCTTTAGCAATTGCTTGATCTTACGCTAGTCTGCATCAAATTTACCTCCATACCCTGAAAACTTTCACCTCCTGATTTCTGCAGTTGATGTCTTAGTTAAATGAGCCAACCAGAGCAGGCCAGGGCATTTTTTTTCCTGTTCAGTTGGCAATCCTTAGGGCAAAGGAACTGTAGTTGCTCCTATGCATATCTCCCCTGCATCTACAGCAGGGGTGCCCAAACCCCGGCCCTGGGGCCATTTGCAGCCCTCGAGGCCTCTCAATGCGGCCCTCAGGGAGCCCCCAGTCTCCAATGAGCCTCTGGCCCTCCAGAGATTTGTTGAAGCCCACACTGGCCTGATGCAACTGCTCTTAGTGTGAGGGCAACTGTTTGACCTCTTGCATGTGCTGTGGGATGAGGGCTCCCTCCACTGCTTACTGTTTCACGTCTGTGATGCAGTAGCAGCAGCAAAGGAAAGGCCAGCCTTGCTTTTTGCAAGGCCTCTTATAGGTATTGAGCTATTTCAAGACCTTCATTCATTCATATAAGTTCATCTTTAATATATTCATTTATGTAAACTTATGTAAATTTATTCAAATTTTAAATGTAAATTAATTCTTTATTGCCCCCGAGACAGTGTCAGAGGGATGATGTGGCCTTCCTGCCAAAAACTTTGGACACCCCTGCTCTACAGTATGGAAAGAGGGTTGATGAGGTTACACAGGAAATTTGCCTTGTACTGAACCAGACCTTCTGTCCATTTATGTCAGCGTTTACACAGCTGGTAGTGGCTCTGCAGGGTTTTGGAATGGTGTTGTCCAGCCTTACCTGGAGACCATGGCATCACTAGGGTGGGTGCAGGGAGTATGGACTACACCCAGGGACACCATCAGGGGTTGACACCAAAATGACTGTGCTACTGTAGCACTGCACCACAGGAGCCCAACATTGGAATTGTATTGGAATCTTGGAAGATCTGGCGAGGAGGTAGGATGTGGTGTCAGCAGTGGCCCCTTTAAGAGGAAGGCCTGGGCATTCAGTAGAGCATGTGCTGCACAGCTGCAGCCACTTGAAGGCAATAGGGCCCTCAGGCATAAAAGCATCTGATGAAGGGAAGAGTTTGGTGTGGGAAAGACTGGGTACTGCATTAATGGCTGATGAACTACTGGACCGGCTGATGGACTGATGTGTGAAAGGACTTTGGATGCTGCTGGAGCAGAGACTGGTGTGTGGCTGCCTTGCCCAAGACCTGCTGAGGATCAACGTGCTGCTGTAGTGTTGGGAAGAGCTGCAGGGAGGAGAGATGACCTCTGCAAGGTTGAACAGGTAAGCTACCCTGGTGGTGGGGTCCAGCAGTGCTGCAGGGCAGAACCAGGGTCATTGCTGGGGAAAGAAGGGGAGCTAATTAGCATAAAGTGGGTGTAGGCTATGGACTGGGAATCTGGCAAAGCAGCTGCCAACACTCTGTTGAGATTTCTGCCAGGATGGTGTAGTGGTTTGTGAGTTGGAAGGTCCAGGTTCAAATCCCCACTCAGCCATGCAGCTTCCTGGGTGACCTTGGGCCACTTAGAGCACAATCCTCTGCTTGTCTGCTCAGAAGTAAGTCCCATGGTCTTCAATGGGGCTTACTCTCAGGAAAGTATGCATGGGATTGCAACCTTGCTCTCTCTCAGCCTCGTCTTAGGGCTGTTGTGAGAACAAAAGGTGGGGAGACTTAGCCCATTTGGCTGCTGTGCTCCCTGGTACAAAATACTCACATGGATGCCCTGTGCAGTTCAGAACTCAGCCTGGACTGAATTATAACTGTGCTGCCACTGTTGATCATAATTGGGCTGTCTCAGCTTGATAATTGGGCCATATTTTGAAGATATAAACAAGGTTTGCCTGTTTCCTCTTCTGTTTGCAGCTTACAAGCTTCTACATGAAAACAAAAGTGCTTATTTCTGGCCATCATCTGCTTAGTGACATCCTGTCTAATGATGCCACTTGCGACCCTCGGCAAGTGCCATGAACACTACATGGGCTGCTGTATGAACTGGGTTTGACACCCCTGCTCTAGCACTTCCAAAGGACGGCAATGTGCGAATGCAGCAACCTGTACACACTCTTGTTCCATTAGAGAAGAGGACGATGGGGGTTGAGAAAATGGGGATACTGATCAATTGGTTTAAGGTTGCCATTTTTTCCCCTTGCTCTGCTCCTGTGCCTCTAACGGCAGCATTTCCTGGCATGAGGGAGATAAAATGATGGGGAAAACTTCCCCTGCTTAATTTCTTTTCTGCCAGATGTCTGTTCAAGGCACGGAAGCAGGGCTACTTTGCAAAGGTCGCAACCCTTGAGACAGAACCCGGCTGACTGAGACGGGAACAAACAAGATGAGACAAGAGCCAAAGAGACACCGTGTGCGACATGGAGCCAGCGCATCCCGCCCCCCCTAACCAGCACCGCACACGCCTTGGTGTCTCATTCACAGGTTGCCATGACAACCCCTCCCCTCCTTGTCTCCCCCCTCCAGTCCTTCCCTTCCGCAGAGCCAGAGTAGGTTCCTGCTCTGTTCTCTGGCTGTTGGTCCTAATGCGTTTGTTCGTGGGCTTCGTCTCAGGGGAGAGTGTGGCAGGAGTTGTGTGTCCGAACTGTTCTGTGCTCCAAGGGTCAGGTTTAGATCTCTCTCTTTCAAAGTGGGACTTTCCTTTTAGAAAAAAGGTGATGAAGGCCCAATCCTATCCAATTTTCCAGTGCTGGTGCTGCACTGCATCCTGTAGTGGAGGGGCACAGTGGGGCCGCCTCAAGGTATGGGAACATGGTTCCCTTACCATGGGACCACACTGTGGCTACACCAGAGCTGGAAAGTTGAATAGGATTGGGCAAGAAGGGCTTCTTCACATAATCCACTTCGGGGAGAAAGGTGGGATAAAACTACTGTAAGTAAGTGAAAATATAAAAAATGCACAACATAGGCCTGTGCATGGTTTGTTGTCATAAAACTTAGATCTCTTGTTGGGTATTTGGGGGGTGTTCAATCAAAAAATGGCTTTGGTTTGGCCCAACTGGCTTTAGTTTGGGGGGGTACAGCATAGCTACCTTATAAGCTGATTCACGCAACTTCCTCGTGAGAAGGCCATGGCATTAGCTTGAATCAGCACATAAGATGGCTATGCTGCACTCCCAAAACTAGAGTCAATCAGGCAAACCAATGCCATTTTTTAAAATTCAGCATGCCCCAAATATCCTAAATTCATTTAAACATCCTTGGTGACTAAAAAGGGTGGGGTTTTTTTGTTTTTATTTTGGGTAGGGCTGTGAATCTATGGAATGCACTGCCATAAGATATGGTGATGGTCACTAGCTGAGATGGTTCTAAAAAGGATGGGACAAATTCATGGATGATCAAAGGGTTATCAATGGCTGCTAATCATGAGAGCTTCAGGCAGTCTCTAGGCATGCCACTGAATATCACTTGCAGGGGAGCAATGGGTAGTTTAGGGCCTTCCCCATTGCAGGAAAGCAATGGGGCAATTCAGTGGGGCTTCTTCTACTTGAGGGCTTCCCAGCGGCATCTGGTTGGCTGCTGTGCACAAGTGGGTGTGGGCTTCCATGGGCCTTTGGCCTGATCCATCAAGGCTCATCTTACAAGACGTTTTGGTGCAGTCACCCTAGAGGCATTTTGACTGCGCATCAGGATTTGAGTCTCTTGCTTTGAAGGTCAAGAGTGAGGCTGCCAGCATTTGCCACCCCCTCACATCCCACCACAGTGTGTGTGGAGGGAGCAGGACCAGAAGGCCAGCTGCTTTGTTTCTCCTGGAGCATGAGGTTGGTCTGGGAAGAGAAATGATTGGATACGGCAGCTCCTCTGGCCCTATCATCTGTGACTCACCTCCGCAGAACACGACCTGAATTGCCAGCTGCCGGCACAACCTCTTGAGTCACTCGCCAACAAACAGAACACCAGTGGAAGGGCAAACATGCTCGTTGTACATGCAGGAGGAGCCGTCCCCAGGAATACTGGCATGTGAATCTCCATGGGAGGATTAAATAGCTCCACAAATGCACCCACATTATGCAGACCGGAATGTGCAGGTGCAGAAACACGGGGCTTCGATACCTCGCATTGCCCAACAAAGACTCCTATGAAGGGGACTGCTGATGCTATTATATGGTTGTATAAGAAGAACCCTACTGATGGGTGGCCTATGGCCTGATCCAGTGGGGCTGTTCTTATGTTTTTATAAGTTGCCCTCCAGCCACCACCTAGCCTGCGCTGGGTACAGAACAGGCTGATCAACCTGCCTGTTTCAACACAGGTCAGGATTAGGGCGGGGGCACTCTGGTGAGTTGGCAACCTTCAGTCTCGAAAGACTCTGGCATTGCGCTCTGAATGGTCGTTCTGGAACAGCGTCTGGTGTGGCTGGAAAAGGGCACTCAAAGGGCATAGAGGGGCACTCTAGGCATTTAACATAACATAACATTGAATTTGGAGCTGGACCTTGGCAGGTGGAATGGCCTGAAGAAAGGCCTCCTAGATGTCCTTTACGCCTAGGCAAGTTCATTCAGGAGCCCTTGGTTTACTTGAGAGGAAGTGCATTTAGAGGGCAAAACTGGGCCCCTGTCCCTGGCGGTCTCTCATTTGGGGCGAAGGGGGAGAAATCAAACCATGACCCTGCCTCCTCCACAGCTTCTTTGGTCTACGCAGGCCTGCTCACTTGGTCCCATACAACTGGGGACTTCCTGGAGAAGCAAAGAATGAGTTGAAAATGACAGAATGGGATTCGGAGTCTAGAATCCTGTCCCGGGTGGCATTTTCAAGCACCCCGTGGTTTTAAAGAGATCCTAGCCAGGACCGGAAGATTAGTGGCGAATAACATCCCTAGTGCCGTACACATGACATTTCACTTCCCTGGCTCACAGCCTCAGGGACTCAGAATTAAGATATGCTGCAATTCAGCTCCCATTGTGCCTGCTGGCCTCTGATACTCTGATTTAGCTTGGGCTGTGGAGGTGGTTTCTATGATGCGGGCGCCCATCTGCAGGGAGCTGAACCAGGCCAGACAGCAGCAGCTGCAAATTTTGACTCCCTTGAAGCCTGCATAGAGAAAAAATAGAAGCCACCCCGTGTCTCCCCTGTTAATTGCATGTTATTCCTGTATGCAGGAACACGAGGGATGGGACAGCAATCTTTCACCAGTTCCTCTTGCAGAAAAGTCCTCCCCTCTGTTCTCGGTCCTGAAACCTGTAAACTGGGAATGTTTGCTGGGATGATGCAAGAACATAAGAAGAGCCCCGCAGGATCAGGCCAAAGGCCCCCCAGATGTCTCCAGGAGCACACAAATGGGCACACAACATCCTGTTGCTACTCCCATGCACCTGGCCATCTAAAGTAGCCTATTTCTAAAACCAGGAGGTTGCACATACCCATCATGGCTTGTAACAGGTGATGGACTTTTCCTCCATAAACCTGTCCAGTTGCCTCTGAAAGGCATCTAAGACTTCAGGTGCCATCACCACATCATGTGGGGAGGAGTTCCACAGGCTAATTACATGCTGGATAAAGAAATATTTTCTTCTGCCTGTTCTAACTCTCCCAACACTCAATTTCAGTGGATGTCCCCTGGTTCTGATGTTGTGTGAGAGTGAAAAGAACATCCCTCTATCTTCTCTATCCAGCCCCTGTGTAATTTTGTGTGTCTCAATCATGTCCCCCCAGGCAGCTTTTTTCTAGCTTGAAAAGACTTTTTATTATGTGTTCTGTATTCTGCACAGAAGCTGAGATCTACGTATCTTGTTCTGCTCCCACACAAGTGGTTTTCAGGAATCAATCAGCCCTAAAGACCCCCACCCTCCAATTCTTTTTCCCTGCACTGAATTCTGGCAAGCTGCACCACAGGTGTTAGAGAGGAAAGTGGAGGCAAAAGAGAACTAAGCAGTCAGAAATTAGTGTCATGGCTAACTGAGCTAATTAATCCCTGCTATGGATTTGTCCACTCTCTTTTCTTATGTTGGAGCCAGATAGGTTGGGGGTAGTGGGATTTTAATTTTCTGCAGTTCCTTGGAAAGATGGTCTCTTCCTAATTAGCATTGAGAGGAAGCATAGTCAATGCTCAGAGGAAACTAGCTTATAGTGGGTTAGACCAGTGGATCTCAGACCTTTTTGAAGCCTTAGAAGCTACCACCTGTTTTATAAATGCCAGGGGTGTGGCTATAATGTGATTGAGCAGCAGTATTCCCCCCCCCCCCAGTAGCAGCCTGCTTAACTCTTGATGCACATAGCCTCATTTACCCTGTAAATTTCACAAATCAACAGCAAAAACTTGGTTCCAGACCCATTCGTGGGTTCCGGACCGACAGGTTGAGAATCACTGGGTTCGACAACTGGTCCAGCTAGGACAGAAAACTGAACCAAATCTGGGTTCATTCAGTTCGATGTTCATTTGTTACAGAATGAATGCCTTCCATTCATGTGGGAACTGAAGGCTCTGGGGAAGCTTCTCTTGCAGTGGGGCAGAGCAGTGGGCATTCTCACATTTTAAAAACCTGCTTCTAAAGTGTAAAAAGAAGGATAGAGCAGGACCAGCCTTGCCATGAAACAGCCTGAAGGATTATGTGAAGTGGCAGCACCTGGGCATCCTGGGAGGGATAGCAAATGGATGTGCCCCCAACTCATCTGCCTGCCACCCTCCCCAAGCTGCCATGCCCACTGGGCGCTCTGATTCCCTTCCAACCTGCTGGAGGCCCATTCACCCACCTGCCTTTCCCATTCATCCATGGGGGCATGTGCATGTGCAGAGGTTGCCTCTGGGATGATTCGGGTGGAATGGGGGTGTGCACCACCCCCATGTCTGGGTATGGCCGTCCGATCTGTGAGGCTGGTTGAGTTGGCCACCTCAGGGCAGTGGATTGGCAGGTACCCCCTCCTCTATCTGCCCCCTCTCCATTGCTCCTCCACTCACCCTGCTGGAAAAGGAAGAGGGGAAGGAATGTGGGAGAAGAGGCATTGTGGAGGAGAGGAGAACATCAGAGGTGCCCATCACTGTCTTTTCTTGGAAGGAGTTGGCTAGAGGAAAGGCTGACATTCCTTTTGCAATGCAAATGCACTTTAAAAGAAGAAGCGCATCACTCAGGCCTGCTACAAGGTAAACTCACTCAGTCCCTCTGTTGACAAAAAAGGGTGATGTGAAATGAACACAGTTTTAAGTGAATCAAAGTGGACTGAATGGCTTAATAGCAAAGAGAGATCAGATCCTAACATAAAAATCTTGCGTACTCCTCTAGCCCACTGATGCCTGCTCTGTCAAGATCTCAGCAGAGATTGGTCTTCCCATGCTGGCTGCCCTAGATTTTTTATTTGAAGGTGCCTAGGATTGAACTTGGTACTTTATGAGTGCAAAACTTCACCAGCCCTCCCTTCTCTTATTGACTGAGGGCTCACTCCTAACCAACTTTCCAGCACTGGCATAGCTGTGCCAGTGGGGCATGTGCTGCATCCTGCAGTTGGGTGGCAGTCACAGAGGCCTCCTCAAGGTAAGGCAATGTTTGTTCCCTTACTTTGATGTTGCATTGCCCTTACCTCCATGCTGGAAATTTGGTTAGGATTGCGCCCTGAGGTTGCAATCCTATCCACCCTTTCCTGGGAGTAAATCTCATTGAACACAATTGGATTTACTTCTGAGTAGACATGCATAGGATTGTGCCCTTAGAACAGGGGTCTCCAAACCCCGGCCCAAGGGCCAGATGCAGCCTGTGGCGAGCCTCTATCTGGCCCACGGCCAGCCTCTGATCCCCTGAGAGCCTCTAGCCCAGTTGACCAAACACAACCTGAGTTGTGCTTGTGGGGTGGGAGAATGGGGGTCCGTTTAAGTGTGTGCTTTATTTCCTGGACTGTGTTCGTTCTTGGAGAAGTCCTGGACGTTTGAGCCCACTCATTTATTCATTCATCTAAATTCCATCTCTAATGCATTTATTTAAATTTTATATTTAAATTTTTTTTCTGGCCCTTGATACTGTGCCAGATATTTGATGCAGCCCTTCGGCTAAAAAAGTTTAGAAACCCCTGCCTTAGACTGGAAGCTCCATGAGAGTGGGGCCTTACTCGGCTGTCTGTGCAACCCCGCAGGGTGCATTTACACACAAGGACCAATCGGGATTTATTCCTCTTTTCTCCATGTGGACAAAGGGGACCCAATGTTTTGCTCGTCTCTAAAGTATTTCCCAGCCTGCTTTTCTCCACTGCAACTCTTCCTAAAGTTCTCTCTTGAATGTTCTCATTGGAGAGTCTTTCTTTGGGTTCCATCATCACCAAGTTATCTCCTCCTCCATCCCCCTCCCCTACAACATTTGCTTTTCTTAGCTTCTGCAGAGATAATTACAGCCCTCACAATCCATCTGAAATGTGCAAATTTTACCGACTCCAAATAAACTCCTCTTCAAAATACCAGCTGGACCAACAAGGACCAAAACTGGAAGAACACAAAAGAACGAGTTGGATAAAATGCCAAGATTATTCTAATGGGCTTTTCATTTTTGTGGGCTTCCCCCCAGAAATATCTATTTTGGGCAGCTAAAAATGTCCTGAAGCTGTAATAACTGGCAAGCCCTTGTTCTTCTGAAGCCCTATTTTCTCCACCCTTTCGGCAATTTCACAATAAGTTTTATTTTGAAAATTAAGGATGCCAAAATGTAGAATGATGGATTGCAAAAGGACCATGCCTAGTCTTCAGTGGCTGAGACTGCCTCCCAGAGTACCCAGGAGGGGCCTGTTTTTCTCTCGCACCTCTTGTGTGTATCTTTGTATTCCATCCTTCCTTGAAGAACCCAAATGGAACATACTATTCCCTCCCACATGAGCAGCCCAGTCCTCACAAGGTTGCTCTCAACAACAAATGTGGGCCGGTCAGTGGAAACAGTGGTGGTGTCAGAGGCCTGTTGCTGGCTACCTCTGGCAGCAAAGGTAAACTGGGAGTAGGGGCGGGGAGTTGTGGGAGTGGGTGGAATAGGGTGGGGAGGAGGAGGAAAGAGGGAGTTTATGGGAGGGGAGAGGTGGGCAAGGGAAGTGATGGGTCTCAAATGGTTGGCAACCTTCAGTCTCGAAAGACTATGGTATAAGCCTACAGCACCTGGTATTCCCAAGCGGTCTCCCATCCAAGTACTAACCAGGCCTGACCCTGCTTAGCTTCCGAGATCAGACAAAATCAGGCATGTGCAGGATAACAGTTGCTCAGCAGCACTTGAATATGATACTGTGAGATCCAGGAAGTCGGACCTTTGGCCTGATGCAGCTGGGCTCTTCTGATGTACTTATGATAAGACAAACTTATGGTAGATAGACCTATGACTATTAATAGTGTAATCCTAAGCATGTCTTCTCAGAAGCAGGCTCCATTGAGTCAAATGGAACTTACTCCCAAAAAAGTGTGGGCAGGACGGTAGCTTTAGTCTTGATGGCAGTTCCTTGTTAAGGGCCCCGGCCCTCAGGAAGAGCATCTGCTTGGCATGCAGAAGGCCCCAGGCTCAATCCCTGGCAGAATCTCCAGGCAGGGCAGAGAAAAACCCTTGCCTGACACCTTGTAGTGCTGCTTCCAGTCTGTGCTGACAGTGCTGAACCAGGCAGGCTGGCGGTCTGACCCAACAGGTGGCAGCTCCTTCTGCTCCATCTGCTTAGTCGCTGCTGGATGCTCGACTCGGCAGATCTTGAATCTGATCCAGGAGGATCCTTCTTGCGTTTTGCCGTTTTATTTTGTTTTACTGCTAATGGGCTGACTGACAACGTTGTTGTTTTAAGAGGGCTTTTTAGATCACAATCCCTTCTCTTATGTGTTGGTGAACACCTCTGTGCACCTGGAAAAGACCATGTTTAAGTGGCTTAGATGAGTGAAGAAATAGATTTCTTGCATCAACATTGTTTGTACCAATGGATCCGAAACCTTTTAGCACCAGGATCCTTTTTTTTTTTAAACCCTCTATTGTGGGGGTGTCAAAAGCCTTTCATTCAGTGGGCCGAATACAATTCATGATGCCTGCTAAGGGGTGAAAGTGATGTCATCAAGCAGGAAGTGATGTCATTAAGCAGGTCGTGGCCGGAAACGAGCTCTTTTTTCTCAGGTATGCATGAGTTGCAAATGGCAGTAGAGAAAATACACAACTCTGGAACATATTTTCAAGATATAGGAGAGCCCAGTTATCATGCAGGCTGCCCTTTCAGCAGTGATACCTCAGCACAGCAGCTGCAGGTTGTGCTGGGAGAGCTCAAGGGCTGAATAAAGAACTTCTGGAGGATGCATCCAGCCCGCAGGCCCTATGTTGACATCCCTGCTCTATCAGGAACCACCTTACGAGACTAAAACAAAAAAGGTTTCACCTTACCCACTGCTCAAAGCTCTGTTTTTATCCTTTTTACTATGGTGGAGTGGGGGCACTTTCTGGAGCATTTATTGAGCTCCATGTTCATCAGATCAGGACCATTCTAGTGTTCTTGCATTCCCCTTTGCCTGGCCTTCAGTTGGAGCCAAGGCATGCTTGCCTACTTGCAAGTAAACACGTGCATGTGACACAGCTTTTCTTTCCATAGGGCTCAATACATTTTCCTTGTCAGCTGGAATGGGGAGGAGAGGAACATCCCTCTCAAGTGTTTTTTTAGGGGCCTCCCTTCATCGGATCTGGACAATTCTGGTGGCATTGCATTCCTCTCAGCCAGCCCGTCACTGAGGCACAGTTGCCTACTCAAGAGTAAATGCACACATTCTGCTCGGTTTCACTTTCCATAGAGCCCAATACATTTTTCCTTGTCATCTATCAGCTTGTCAGTTTCACGATCCACCAATAGTCAGGCCCCAACCCACTGGTGGGTCCTGACCCACAGTTTGAGAAACACTGGTTTATACTATCCATTGGTGGTAGATGAGCTGCCTTGGGAATCCTGCTGCTAATCATCATGGGTGCATCTCTGCCGCGTGGCTTGTAAAGACCGCTGCCCCAAATACTTGGTGTTCTTTCTGGAAAATGTCTGTTATCTATTTTCCTCCATCAAATGTTGGAGGTTACAAGGAAAGAAAGAGGCCAGCAGAGACAGAGAGAGGACAGAAGGGAATGGGATTTCCCCTCATTAAATGATTATAATTTGTTCACAGTTTTGGCAAGAGAAGGGAAGGAAAAGGGCAGGTGGCTGAGCTTGCATGAGCTGCCCATTATGCACTTACCCTTCCCGGCTCCAGGGATGAGGCAAAGCCTTAGCAAGCACAGAGCCAGCAAGCAGCAGCTGACCCCGATGCCCACGGCTCAGCTGCAGCCAAAATCACAGTCGTGATCAGCTAGGTGGATAGCAAGGGCAAGACATTCAGCATGGAAAAATGTGCCCCCACAGCCAAGTGCGTATGTCAGAACACAAGGAGCTAATCCAAGGAGTGAGGCACATCAAAGGCTAAGTGAGGGGGGAAAAAAATAGAACAACTTGAGGAAAGAAGAGGTGGTTGAGGCTGACATGTCCCTGGGCAAGGCCGGTGGCATTTGAAGAGGCATCACATCTCCTTAAGGAGAGATCACCCACTCTCCTATCTTGGTGATAAAGGAGTTTTGCCTGAGAAGTAGCCAGGGAAGTGGCGGGAAGGGCTGACGGGCAGCAGAGACGGCAGCAAACCCTGTTGTGAATCAGATCTGCGTTTAAAGAGGCCAAGGACCGACTCTTCATAGGTGGAGACTTCTTCACAGTAGCGTAGCTAAGGGGGGTATACTGCCCTGGGTACCACGACTTGAGGGGGTGTCTTAGAAGCCTTCCAAAGGCACTTCTGGTTTTCAGTGAAGGACTGGAGGCCTGTAAGAGGCCTTCTGAGGCCGCCTTTGGAAATGCCTTTCAGAGGGCTCTAAAACATCCCCTCAAGGTGTGGCACCCGGGCCCTCAGAAGGTACCCAGTGACCCCCAGGCCTCAGAAGGCCTCCTACAGGCCTCTGAAAGGCACTTCTAGTTCCCCCCCCCCAAAACAGTGCCTTTCGGGGGCCTCTATCTTATGGGGGGGCTGTTATGGGTGGGTATGGGGTATGAGGTATAGGAGAGTATTAACAATTTTTGTGCCCCTCGGTGCCAGGTGCCTTAGCCACACTTCTGCTTCTTCAACTGATGGAACTTCTATCCTGAACTCCCCCAATTCAACCTGGTCACTGCTATTACCGAGCCAGCTTGGGAATTTCCCAGGGCTCCAGGGCAGAGGTATTTCTCCATCAGCCAAGGCTGCATAACTTTGCCCTTCACGTTCCATGCACGCACAATCTGCTGGAATCTTGGTGAAAGCTGACCAGACACCTGCAGTGGAGGGGCCAGAGACACCGAGTCCAAAGGCATGGTAGCTCTCTGGATGCTAAGGCCAGCCTCCCCTCCCGCATGTCCCGCCCCTTGCAAGACGGAACCAGGTCAGTGCCTTACCAGGGTGGTTTAGCTGCATGGTGCTCTTGCTCCACTGTGACAGCCCCACGATGGCGACCATCTTCGCCCCCAGGCTGGACCGCCTCTTCTTGTTGGACGAAAGACTCGCCGAGTCCGGGTTGCCCCCGTTGCTCTTCTCAATGTTGTACATCTCCCCACTAATGCTGGAGCTCCGGACCACATTCCTGGCTGCAGAGGAGCTGGTCTCCCCATTCAACATGGTCACCGGAGGGGATCTCAGCAGCTCCTTGCTGGCAGGAGGGAGCTGCAATAGAGGACAAATGAGACGTGAGTGACTAGAGGTGTCGACCTCTGCAGCAGCCCTGTCATTTATTTTGGAACAAGAGCTGAAAAGAACACAGTAGATTATAGTTGGGGATATATTATTTAAAGCTGCACCAAACATTCTCCAGTTTCCATACCTGGGCTCCAAATGGCAATGAAGCAGATAGTTTTACCCGAAATATAGGCTAGCCTGAGAACTCAAAGTTCCTGAGGCACCTCAAATGCTGCCTCCTGCTATGAGTGGGACTCCAGCAACTGTCACCCTCTCCAGATTAGAATTTAGGTTTTTTCCTAAACGCAATTATGGCTTAGAGGTGCCAAAGCTCTCTATTTGCTGGAGACCCCATCTGTGTGTACTGCTTGCCACTGTCATAATTCGGTAACAAATGCCGCTGACTAGACACGGTTAGAGCTAATCTGACTGCTGGAGAGTTAAACCAGCTCTAACATTCAAAGCAGCAGTAAGCTCTGCTGGGGGAAAAATAGCAACATAGAGCAGCTGCAGGGAGGACCTCTGACTGTAATTCAAGGTTTCGCCGCAATTATTATTATTTTCCAAATTTAGATGTCCTGGGTGGGTGCCTGGGAAGCAAGGTTTCTGCCCTAGAAGTTGCTCAACTAATCCCAGACGCATTAAACTCATTGCTCTTGCTCGTTGGGATGGAGAAACACTCTGTACATGTTCAGAGGTGCTGTCTCCATCAGTTTTCCTGGACAGAAGACCCTGCACTGCAAACAAGTTTGATATTTCTAAGAACACTTGACACTGAGCATTTGTATAGTGCTTTAGAAGGTACAAAGTCCTCGCATCTATTATGATAAGGCAAGGGTGAAATGACATGTTAAATAGCTGTGTGATGGCCCCTAATCCCCCTTTTAAAAATGAGAGGACATGTGAAATGGGGCCTAAACCATGGCAGAGTTAGGGGGTGTTGCCAATTTGCCCCCACTGCAATCCCAACTGTGCACACACCCCCAAACACTATTGATTATTTTATTTTTCACATTTTTTAATACCGCCCTTCCTCCACCCAGCTCAGGGTGGTGTACATGGTTCTTTCCCGCATTTTGTTCTCACAACAACCCTGTGAGGTAGGTGCGACTGAGTAACAGTGACAGGCCCCAGGTCACCCAGGAAACTTTGTAGCTGACCGGGCGTTTGAGCTGAGATCTTCCAGGTCCAAGTAATGACTTTCAATGGGAGATTTTTCTTTCTTTCTTCAAATTAGAATAGCTGGGGTGTGTGTGACACAAACAGGATTGGAACCAAGGCAAGGGCAAAGTGCTGACGCCCCCAATCTCTACTACGTTTTTGCCCTATTTCACATGCCTCTCCTATAGTTAGCTCCTGGTTCATGCCCTTGGACCCTCACGGAGGTTCTCAGTGTAGCCCCCAGATGGATCCTTATTGAAATGGCCGGTTCTTCTACCTGCATTGACAGACTCCCAGCTGCCACGTCTAGATTCTGACCTACAATAGATCTCCCTGGAGCTAAACTTATGTAAAGGGGAGAATTTCCTGGGAAGTCACATCTCCTGATTCCTGTTGGGGGTCACACTGGGGGGGGGGAGGCATTTATTATTACCACCCTGAAGGGGTGTTCAAGATGTTTGGGGGAGGCTCTGCTCCATGTGTCATTTCTGAATTGGGATCAACAGGTGTGCATGTCAAGCCAAGCATTCTCTGTGGTAGCTACCTTGCTGGCTGTGGAACACTCCACTTCAGGAACTGCAGGAGGCTGTCCCCCTCTCACCCAGCTCTTAAGAAGGTACTCAGGTCGGAGGTCACATGTATTCCAGATTCTGTAGCTGTGAAGCTGACCTTCTTGTATCTGCTACCCAAATGGAGTATTGTATTTTTGATCTGCCTCCTAACATTTTCAACAGTGTTTTTATTGTAAATTATTTATATTCACCATTAGTTATTTGATTTTCTCTGTAAACTGCTTTGTAAACTAATGATGATGATGATGATGATAATAATAATAATAACTGAAACAGAGACGCCTGCGTTGGCTTGGTCATGTCATGAGAATGGATGATGGCCGGATCCCAAAGGATCTCCTCTATGGAGAACTCGTGCAAGGAAAGCGCCCTACAGGTAGACCACAGCTGCGATACAAGGACATCTGCAAGGGGGATCTGAAGGCCTTAGGAGTGGACCTCAACAGGTGGGAAACCCTGGCCTCTGAGCGGCCCGCTTGGAGGCAGGCTGTGCAGCATGGCCTTTCCCAGTTGGAAGAGACACTTGGCCAACAGTCTGAGGCAAAGAGGCAAAGAAGGAAGGCCCATAGCCAGGGAGACAGAGCAGGGACAGACTGCACTTGCTCCCAGTGTGGAAGGGATTGTCACTCCCGAATCGGCCTTTTCAGCCACACTAGACGCTGCTCCAGAACCACCTTTCAGAGCGCGATACCAGAGTCTTTCAAGACTGAAGGTTGCCAACCTAAACCTAATAATATTCTTTGTTGCCTGCCTTGGGACTATTTAATATAAGACAAGATAGGAAGGAAGGAAGGAAGGAGATGGGGCCACCACAAGCTTAGGACCAAACTACACATTTGCCAGCAGGCTTTTGAAGAAGCTTGCTTCAAACTGGAAGCCCAATTTTTGCCCCCATGGGACAAAAGGAGCCATGAGGGGCCATGAGGGGCCCGATCCTGATGCTAAAAAGTCATCATATACCCCTAGGCAAATTTCTCAGTTTGTTTCGTGCTGAGCCTGACGCTTCTTCTTGGTTAAGGTCCTCTGAACAGCGTTTCAAAGACAGTGCCTGAGCTCACCTGCTGATGAAAGCACTACTCAGCCTGCAGACAAAGACCTCAAACGTCACTTCTCTCTCCCCCCCCCCAACTATTTCCCTGATTTTCAATGCATTGTTCCCTTGACTCCCCTATCTGCTACACCCTTTGCCACCTTCTTCCTTTCTCCCATCCTAGGCCCTGTTCCTGTGTCTGGGACTTTTGGAGTGCTGGGTAAACCACCTGAAACGTTGCCTCCCTGAAAGATATTGCAACTTCAAACAGCTGCTTGTGTCATTGGACCTCTTGTTGGCATCCTTCAGTCTCAGAAGACTATGGTATCGCGCTCTGAATGGTGGTTCTGGAACAGAGTGTCCTCTCCAGTGCGCGAAGCCTGGGTAAAGTAGATATGGAAGATAGGCTGTTACCCATGCAGCAAATCCCCCCTCTCCACATCGCTGAAATGGTCCAGTGGAAAGGCAGAGGCCAATACGGTTGGTTCCAGCGGCGTTGCAGGAGTTGCCAGAACGTGACTGTGTTCAGCCATGAACTGCCTCAGGGATTTTGCCTTGAGGTTGACTCCTGAAGCCTCTTCCATAACTGGATGTAGCCACAAGGCAGTGGAGGTTTGGGATCAGAGTTTTCCTTCTCTCAGATGAGCTGCCTTCCCAGGCTAATGATTCCCATCTACCTGTTGGCTGTTTAGTCGCCTCTTATGACAAGTACAGCCAAACTGAGGGCCTATTCTTACCCCAGCCCCCAGGGGAACTGGTCATTGGACCAGGCCCCTCCTTTTAGGCCCGTTCATTAATGACCCAGTCCTAATCAGCTTTCTAACACTGATGCAGCCTCAGTGCAGCTCCAAGATATGCAAACAAACATTCCCTCTGTGACTGCTCCCCCCCCCCCCCCGCACTGCAAGATGCATCGCATACCCTGTTGGCACAGCGGCATCCGTGCTGGAAAGTTGGCTAGGATTGGGCCCTAAATGTGCAATCTGGAGCATCCCAAGAAGGTGTGAAAAGCCCAATAGGATCGCATGCCAGCCATTTCTTTTCCTTGCCATGAATAATTTAGCCTTCCCAAGTGACGGATGGCATCCATCTTCCCGAGGCAACTAAATTATTCATTGCTTGCTGAGCGAAGTCACTCGTACTAGCCGCGGATGGTCGTGGCGCCAGGGAAAATGTTTCTCTTTCCAAGGGAAAAGGCTCCAGGTGTCAGAAATGCATAAAAGGGAAGATGACATGTGAGTGAACTCAGATTGCCAGGAGATATGGGGGGGGTCACCTCTCACCCACTGGGGGCCAAGATGCAGCTGTGCCCTGGTGAGCCCAACATGAACTGGAACAGTTTTGGGGGCTATTGTGCACAGGAGTTTTCACTAGTGTGAGCTAATTGGGACAAAAAAATTGCTGATCTTTTGCTTTCTCGTATAGCACCTTTCCATGTCAGCTTTCTGGAGACTGGCATTATTTTGGTCATCGGGGCGGGGGGGGGGGAGAAAAGTAATTGGACTTTTTTGATTCCTTCCTTATGATTCCTTCCTTGTTGATTCCTTCCTTATGAGGATAGGCTTATACCTTCCTTATGAGGAAAGGCTACGGCGTTTGGGCCTCTTCAGCCTAGAAAAGAGACGCCTGAGGGGGGACATGATTGAGACATACAAAATTATGCAGGGGATGGACAGAGTGGATAGGGAGATGCTCTTTACACTCTCACATAATACCACAACCAGGGGACATCCACTAAAATGGAGTGTTGGGAGAGTTAGAATAGACTCTTTTGAAAATATCTCTTTACTCAGCAGGTGGTTGGTCTGTAGAACTCTTTGCCACAGGATGTGGTGATGGCGACTGGCCTGGACACCTTTAAAAGGGGATTGGACAAGTTTCTGGAGGAAAAATCCATTACGGGGTACAAGCCATGATGTGTATGCGCAACCTCCTGATTTTAGAAATGGGTTATGTCGGAATGCCAGATGCAAGGGAGGGCACCAGGATGAAGTCTCTTGTTATCTGGTGTGCTCCCTGGGGCATTTGGTGGGCCGCTGTGAGATACAGGAAGCTGGACTAGATGGGCCTATGGCCTGATCCAGTGGGGCTGTTCTTATGTTCTTATGAACCAACTGAAAACATGTGGACGGCTGGGGGCAGAGAGGCGAAGACAGTGGTTGGTGAATGACCAGGTCAGGGGCAGCATTTGATACCATTTCAGACGCCAGAAGGTCTTGGCCCGCCCTGGGACTAGAAGCCGATTTGAGTCAAAGTACAGCATTTGATAATCAAGGGCAGAAGCTGCAAGAAGTAACCAATGAGAATCAGAATTGTTTTTCTTCTCCATTCCATGCCTGACAATCTAATTTCCTTTCCCTCCCAAGCAGAAGCAAGTGATGAAAAGGAAGCACCACTCTGAGTAAATCAAAGGAATCTCCCAACTCCCCCATTCCCTTCTGCGGAGGGCCGTGCTCTTGCTCTCTGGTTCCAGTTTATTGTGTGGGAGGCAGCTGCAAGAGGCAAGGGCACTCCCTCTCAGAGCCTGTGGCTGTGAGAGAGGAAGGGAGGCCAGCTAATGGGACCTCCAGGAAGTCAGGCCTGCTTGAACTCGGGCACTGCCCAACCGCTGAACAGAGTATACACAGCTCTTCCATTTTAATATTGCTTCCCCGTTCCTTGCAATGAATAATGACTGCGTGATCTCCTCTATGGAGAACTCGTGCAAGGAAAGCGCCCTACAGGTAGACCACAGCTGTGATACAAGGACATCTGCAAGAGGGATCTGAAGGCCTTAGGAGTGGACCTCAGCAAATGGGAAACCCTGGCCTCTGAGCAGCCCACTTGGAGGCAGGCTGTGCAGCATGGCCTTTCCCAGTTTGAAGAGACACTTGGCCAACAGTCTGAGGCTAAGAAGGAAGGCCCATAGCCAGGGAGACAGACCAGGGACAGACTGCACTTGCTCCCAGTGTGGAAGGGATTGTCACTCCCGAATCAGCCTTTTCAGCCACACTAGACGCTGTGCCAGAACCACCATTCAGAGCGCGATACCAGAGTCTTTCGAGACTGAAGGTTGCCAACTCTCAGTTCCTGTCCTTGGTAAAGGCTGCCCATTGAGGTCACAGATCTTGATGAACCCCTGCAAAGAACAGGGCATCCCCTTCTCTGGGTAGCTTCTTTTCTTTGCTGACTGCACCCAGGGATGAGGTTCCAAGATCTGGCTCTCCTTAGCACCGAATGTAGGTACAGAGTTGAGATTTTGCTCTCTAGTGCTGAATAAAGAGAGTTCTGGCTGGAGGCTGTTGGTCAACCGTCTTCCTGCAAAGGCAGTTGGGCTCTCTCTTCCACAGGAGTGGTGCGTTCCATTTAAATCACTGCAAACTCCACCCCCAGCCCCTCATTAGTGCCCTGTAAATCAGCTGATCCCCAGAAAATTTAGATAAATAGACCTCTCTTGTCAGGCTTTCAATAAAAGATTTGGCTGCCTTTCAAGAACCGTGACAAGCCACTGCTAACAGAGTGGGCTAGCAAGCCGCTTTTGTGTGCTCTGAAAGCGAGCAAGGCAGGGGACCTTCCCCCTAAGCTGCATGTAAATGCCAAAGCAATACTTAGCACAGTGGTAAAAATTAACGAGGAACATAATAGTCAAAATAACGACGTTCTTAGCTGTGTGTGTGTATGAAAAACACTTCCTAATGCACTTTCTGCTGACTGTAAATACACACCAGACTTCCGTTTTCTTTATATGTAGGCAGCAATCAAGTTACAGCTGATCATCTTCAAGATGTTCTAACTTATGGACAAAGGCATCAGTGACAGTAGCATAGCTAGAGGGGGTGCAAAGCACTAAGTTTTGCAGGGAGCCTCACTGCAGCGTGAAAGCGGCCCCTCCCCTTTGGAGCCATTCTGACCCTTAGAGCATATGCCTCTACTTTGCTCTAGGGGCCGGAATGGCTCTGAAGAAGAGGGGCTGAAGGAGAAGGGGAGGGGCCCCTTGCATGGCGAAGTGAGGCTCCTTGCAAAACTTAGTGCTTTGCACCCCCTCTAGCTACACTATTGATCAGTGATTTATCTGTTCAGACTTGCACAGGTGCTATTTTGTGCTATTCTGATTCACTTCACTTCCAACTTGTGAAGTTGGAACTTGTGAAGTTGGAACAAGTTCCAACTTGTGAAGTGGTGTGCCCCAAGGATCTGTCCTGGGACCGGTGCTTTTCAACCTCTTCATAAATGACCTGGAGACAGGGTTGAGCAGTGAAGTGGCTAAGTTTGCAGATGACACCAAACTTTTCCGAGTGGTAAAGACCAGAAGTGATTGTGAGGAGCTCCAGAAGGATCTCTCCAGACTGGCAGAATGGGCAGCAAAATGGCAGATGCGCTTCAATGTCAGTAAGTGTAAAGTCATGCACATTGGGGCAAAAAATCAAAACTTTAGATATAGGCTGATGGGTTCTGAGCTGTCTGTGACAGATCGGGAGAGAGATCTTGGGGTGGTGGTGGACAGGTCGATGAAAGTGTCGACCCAATGTGCGGCGGCAGTGAAGAAGGCCAATTCTATGCTTGGGATCATTAGGAAGGGTATTGAGAACAAAACAGCTAGTATTATAATGCCGTTGTACAAATCTATGGTAAGGCCACACCTGGAGTATTGTGTCCAGTTCTGGTCGCCGCATCTCAAAAAAGACATAGTGGAAATGGAAAAGGTGCAAAAGAGAGCGACTAAGATGATTACGGGGCTGGGGCACCTTCCTTATGAGGAAAGGCTACGGCGTTTGGGCCTCTTCAGCCTAGAAAAGAGACGCTTGAGGGGGGACATGATTGAGACATACAAAATTATGCAGGGAATGGACAGAGTGGATAGGGAGATGCTCTTTACACTCTCACATAACACCAGAACCAGGGGACATCCACTCAAATTGAGTGTTGGACGGGTTAGGACAGACAAAAGAAAATATTTCTTTACTCAGCGTGTGGTTGGTCTGTGGAACTCCTTGCCACAGGATGTGGCGCTGGCGTCTAGCCTAGACGCCTTTAAAAGGGGATTGGACAAGTTTCTGGAGGAAAAATCCATTATGGGGTACAAGCCATGATGTGTATGCGCAACCTCCTGATTTTAGGAATGGGTTAAGTCAGAATGCCAGATGTAGGGGAGAGCACCAGGACGAGGTCTCTTGTTATCTGGTGTGCTCCCTGGGCATTTGGTGGGCCGCTGTGAGATACAGGAAGCTGGACTAGATGGGCCTCTGGCCTGATCCAGTGGGGCTGTTCTTATGTTCTTAACTACAATTCCCAGGAAGCCTTGCAGGTCTCTTGTTATCTGGTGTGCTCCCTGGGGCATTTGGTGGGCCGCTGTGAGATACAGGAAGCTGGACTAGATGGGCCTCTGGCCTGATCCAGTGGGGCTGTTCTTATGTTCTTATGTAACTTTCAGACAAGTGTCCAAAAAGGGATCAGGTCAGAAACCAAAAGTGGGTTCCAATCAGAGATAAGTGCTGTTTACAGCAGTGGCGGGCTCGAAGAGGAGGCTGTGATCCCCCCACACGCTGTTAAAGGCCACACTGTCCCCCCAGGTGAGGAAAAAGCCCCTTCATCACGGCAGCACCATGATGGCTGCAGCACTCTCACTGTCATCCCTGCAGGGCCACTCCCCTGAAGGAGGAACGCCCTGCTTCCGGTTCCCCTGGTGGATCACAGCCCACCACTCTGAGAACCACTGGTCTATTCAATTAACTGATTAAACTGCAGCCATAGTAATAAGGCCCTTGGGTTCAGTCATACCAACTCACCCATTGTTCCTCTGCATTGTATAGCTATACAATAAATCCATTGGGGGTCACTAATGTGGTGCAGGGGGTGCGGACCTCACTGGGTGACAACCTCGGGGGGGTGACACCATTAGCAGCCAAAACTGCGCAAATCTTGGTATTTTCGAATAACACCATCATGTTATATATCATTCAATGGGTAATTTAATGCAGAATGGAAACAGACCACATTGAAATGACTGTATTCCAGTGTTTCTCAAACTGTGGGTCGGGACCCACTGGGTGGGTTGTGAGCCAACTTCAGATGGGTCCCCATTCATTTCAATATTTTATTTTTAATATATTAGACTTGATGCTACCATGCTATGTGACTGCATTTGGGACATGTTACAGATCTGTACTTTTAACGGGCTTCTACGTATATGCTTTTAACAATGATAGTCAATGGGACTTACTCCTGGATAAGTGTGGGTAGGACTGCAGCCTAGCATTGTTAGAAATATTCCTGCTTGATGATGTCGCTTCTGGTCATGAAAACACTTCTGGTGGGTCCTGACAGATTCTCATTCTAAAAAGTGGGTCCCGGTGCTAAACCTGTGAGAACCACTGCTGTATTCTATCAAAGGTTGTGGCGGTGAGCTGGTGCGCACTGAATTGGATTGGGTCCTGAGTGTCTAGCATTTTCTGGTGTGCTTTTTTTCCAAGGCCGTCAATGACTTATAGTGGGGGCAGGTGACGGCCGGGTCACATCCCAAAGGGCACAATCCTAACCAACTTTCCAGCACTGGCATAACTGTGCCAATAGGGCAAGTATTGCAACCTGCAGTTGGGGGTGTAGTCATGGTGGCCTCCTCAAGGTAAGGCAATGTGTGTTCCCTTACCTCGGAGTTGCATTGCCGTTATGTCAGTGCAGGAAAATGGGTTAGGATTGCGGCTTTAGGGCCCAATTCTATTCAGTTTTCCAGTGCCGATGCAGCCATGCCAGTAGCGCATGCACTGCATCCTGTGGTGGGTAGGTAGTCACAGAGGCCCTCTTCTGGTATGAGCATAATTGTTCCCTTACCTTAGGGTTGCATAGTGGTTGCACCAGTGCTGGAAAATTGGATAGGATTGGGCCCTTAGTCCCTCAAGCCTTGAGACTATTCATAAGGGCAGCATCATAATGGATTTTTGTTTTTTTCTAATAAACATAAACACAAACAAACAAATAAATATTACTTGTGAATAAATTAAAATATTATTTCTTTCTAGGTCCCTTTTTTTTTTTAAGGGCACAATCCTAACCAATTTTCCAGCGCTGGCATAGCTGTCCCAGTGGGGCATGTGCTGCATCCTGCAGTTGGGGGGCAGCCTTCTCAAGGAAGAGCAATGTTTGTTGCCTTACCTTGGAGTTGCATTGTCCTTACCTTGGTGCTGGAAAGTTGATGAGGATTGTGCCCTAAGTCTTGCAAAGCTAGGTGAGTCCTGAAAGCTTGTCGTTTAAAACAGTGGGTCCAGGTGCTAAAAAGTTTAAGAACCACTGTGGTAAGGTAAGCAAGAGTTTTATTATCCCCGTACTTCAGAGGGAGATAACTGAGGCTAAGAAGATGTGGCTTACCACCGCCTAGTGAATTCAAGGCAGAGACGGAAGGAGAAAGCTCCTAGCCAGTAGCTCAATCTCTTAGTCACTGAGCGAGAGCGCAGTTCATCTCGACGCATTTCAGGCATAATTGTTCCTCATCACTAGGGGCTTTTGAACTGCTAGGAAGCATTTTGAACTGTGAGTTCCTTCTGAGCACACTGAATCTGTTCCCCTGATGAAGAGCAAAATGCATTGGATCATTGTGTCCTGTTGTCACTTAAAGAAGTCCTTTTGCTGCTTTTTGTGGGTTTCTCTCATTTTTTTCTTCCTGGCTGTGAGTTGCTGCTGCCCTTTCCCCATTAGCACCTCTCAGATCACATGCTGCTTTACTGGCAGCCCTAAAAATATCATCTCTGCCTGCTCAGCTCGGGCCTGACTGCACCTTCAGGAGAACAGCATGGAAGAACATCAACCTGTAGGGCCGGCCCTCCAGCAAGGCCAACTGAGGAGGTTGCCTCAGGTGAAGGACCGGTGGGGCAGCAGCCACCTTCTCCTCTCCCCTTGATCCAAAAATGAAAAAGGGAATAGGGCAGTGCTGTCCATGTCTTTTTGGAATCCAGAGAAGAACTTGTGGCCGTCGTCTTTTTCTCTGTCCCTGGCTCTGTGGAAAACTCTGTCCAACTCTCAATCTTTCTTAGGTGGAAAGTCCCACATGTTCTTTCAGCCTAACCAAACCCACAGGGTTGTTGTGAGGAGAACAAGGGGGGAGAGCCTGGTTTGCCATCCTGATATCCCTGGAGGAAGGGCAGCATGAATACGCAATTCACGTCTGCAAGTTTCAACCTTTTTCATCTCATGGCACACTGAGAAGGCACTAAAATTGTCAAGGCACACCATCCATGTTTCAGCAATTGAGAAGCCACACCATGCTGCTGGTGGGGGAGAGGCTCACGCCCCCCCCAGTGGCCCTGCTAATAAATGACCCTCCCCCAACTCCTATGGCACATCTGCAGACCATTCACTGCACACCAATGTGCCAGACCACAGAGACTGAAAATCACTGAATTAAATACATGAAACATTCGGCTTAATGCCACCCCACCCCCTCATTGATACAACTAACAGCCTGATGCTTCAAGAGCAGAAATTGTGATTCATTGAGCTTGTGATCCAAGAGCAGTTCTGGTAGCAGAACTTGTGATCCATTGCCATTGGCCCTGTTTGTGGCGGCACAAAAGCCACACCCCCATTGTGCATGATGGAGCCACTGGTTTAAATGCCCAGTGCTTGGACGTTCTGCTAACCCAGGTAAGGTGGTGGGGAGGGGAAGTTTCAGGGAGGGGGAGGTCAGGGGGTGGGGGCCAGGTTGGAGAGGGGGCAAAGGCACATGCCAAATCCTATCCCTGATTTTTAAACCCACCCCTTCCTCTCCTTGGATTTATGCCAACAAAATAGCTGGTGTGGGTCCAAGGAGACCCACAGGAGATCAAGTGGCCTTCTGGGAGGTAAGACTTTTACTTATCTCTCACTGGCCAGCTGATAGCCCTCCCCCCAACATAACATGTACAACATGCACTTCATCAGCATAACTGTGTGGTGGAAGATGTGGGGAATAGGATTGGACTGCAAGTAACATAAGCCTTGGGATGTCAGGGCAGGCTACAAAATTTGGGAACTAACCAGGGTATTAGAACACACACACACACACACACACACACACCCTGGGCAGCAGGTGAAAGGTGAACAGTCCCCCCCCCCATTAGAATCAGTTGTTGGCAGATAGGATTTTGTTTTTAATTGGTGGGGGTCATGCAGAACCACACATATTCCCACCAGTTGCCTTTGCCTTACTCTTTATCCGCCACCCCTGAGATGCAACACACCATCTAGAAATGAGATCACTGTAACACAAGGCTAATAAGATCCCTGGCAACACAACATGTGAAGGAGAAGCCAAGGCCAAGGGCAAAGCAGGCAGGCCAGAGAGACAAAAGGGCCCCTCTTTGGGATCCAAGAAGGCTGCATTTATCTGGTCTCCGCCCATCTTTGAAATGTCACTTTCTGTGGCTCTCCCAGTCTGTTGATATCTTGGAGCAGACACAAACTCCTGAAAGAAAGCCACTGAGTCCGTGTTGGTAGCCAAGTAGCCAGGGCCACTACTGAAGATGCAGAACTAGAGGTGTTTGCTTTTGTTGATAACAGCATAAACACACAAAACACCGCATTTGGGTATTTTAAGGTATTTTCCAGAAATTAAAATGGGTTACTTTTCCAAGTTAGAAATAACATTGTGGCTGCATCTGCTGCCACGATATCACCTATATCCCCCTACCTAGTACATTTTAAAGTGTTTAAAATTAATTAAAAAATGAGAAACTTGGAATTAAAACACAAACCTCTGCTTTCTGTTGTTTTCATATTTTTTTGGAGAGCAGAGCAGCCACTGTTGAAGTCATCAACAGCAAGAACCGGGTCCCTCCTTTCCCCATCAGCTCCCCCATACCAACCTCTGCTTTTCCATCAGTTCAGTCCAGATAGCAAAATCTCGCAGTTCCCAACTCTCTCTCTCTGCCCCCCTTGCCTCTTGCAGAAACCATCTCTCTGTCTCTTTACTCTGCAAACCACTGAATCTTTCCTGTATTCAAAGACATCAAGTTGCCCCCCAGACCATAAATAGCTTGTTTCAAGGGGGAGAAAAGATTAAAAAGAAGGTGAAACCCGTCACAAGAGGACAGACTTTCACTAAGCTCACAGTTGATCCTGCAGACACTGTTCTTAGATTTCTTTTAAATGATGCATCTGGAAGGGGAAAAAAGTTCTTGAGTAAATGAGCTCCATGTCACGTTCCCTGCCATGGCTCCTCTTGGAAAGCAAAAGCTGGCCCCGGACCACACAAGCCAGACCTTGAGTTTGTCTTTGCCTGCTGATGGTTGCTTGGTGGTTGTTTTTGCTTTGCACAGAGAGGTGCATACAAACACAGACACACAAATGTCTCTCTGCCATGGGCTGTGGCTGGGTAGACCCAGACACCTGGAGGGAAGGGTTGCATTTTTGAAACCTTCCAGTTTAGGATGGTCCCCTCCAAGGGATGCATCATCACAAGAGAAACCAGCCTTGCCACCTTCTTCACCCCAGCCACCCTTAAGAAATCAACAGCCATTCCAAAGAGAGGGAAAGATGCTCCTTACCTAGAGACAGGTCCTCTGGCATTCAAGTGCAAATGGAATCGAGGCAGCTGCACAACCCTCTTGCCTGCCTGCCCAAAACACACACACACCTCCTCTCCAGAAACAGGTGCATATAATCTGGCCCTCAAAAGGGGGGAGTCAGACCCCAAATCTCATTGCTGGACACGGCTGCATCTGCGAGAAGAAGGTTTCTGGAGGAAGAGTCGGAGAGCAACAGAGAGACGATGGAAGGGGGGGGGCTGGATTGTAGTCTCTTTGCTTAAGCATTACCATGGTTACCTCACTGACCCAATTCTCCTCACAGCCAAAAGCAGAGGGGAGGAGAAATGGGGGGGGGGAGAGAAGAAGAAATTCAAAGTATTGTGGCAGGCCTATGAGAAGCTGTCTTTGCAGTTATGATGACCCTCTCCAATAATGGAGCAATGAAATATGATCTATGCTCTCCTGCCCCCCCAATTAAACACGGATGCTACATGTTCATGTCACAAAGAAGGATCAGACAGAGAGATCATATGGGGAGGGTGATATGCTCCACTCTCACCCACACGTGCTACTGATCCTGAGTCGGTATCATGCCTTGATGCTGTCATCTGCTCAGACAGGTTGGCGGTGCAACATTAATGGAGCAAGTTCCCTGTGCATCAGAGCACACCGGCTGACCATCTTGCCTGTCTGCCTTGAATCGCATGTTTAAGCCATCAGCACTCATTAGCCTGGCAGTATCTCCCCAGTGCTTCCATTGTGCTCCTTTACGTCTGAATTTGCCCAGTCAGGGGTTGGTTTGTACACTCCTATTCATGCTGTGTCCGTTGGGGACTTGCACGTGCGAGTCGGACACCACGGATCAAACACACAGGCTGAATTTTTCTACCCATTTCCTCCCCCTCCCCAACACAGAAATGAGCAGATGTCTCCCAATCCTTATCATGAAGAATTTCTAAAATTCATTTAGGCATCAGGGAATGGAAAGTTGGACCCGGTTGTTCATGTCTTTTTCTTACAGGTTACCAATGCACAGGAACACAATGCCGTACGAACATGCATCTTGAGGCAATCACAATATTGTTGTGCACTGTGATATCTCTCTCTCTCCACACACACACACACCCCTCTCTCGCTCTCTCGCTCTGTGTACATGCGTGTTGATTAAATCACAGCAAAGGAAGGAATTCAGATGTGATGGTGTGAACACCACAAGATTCTGTTCTGCAGAGTGTTCTAATCAGTTCTTGTACAGCGTGATGATGTTTGCATCCCTCATGTCTTGAGGTACTCCACCTTCTCTCCAGCAGAGACAGAGGATTTCATGCAGCTCAGTGACGATGATCTCTTTGCAGCATTTTAGGACTTCAGCAGGGATGCTGTCTTTTCCAGGTGCCTTGCCAAAGGCAAGGGAGTCCAGGGCCACGTGAAGTTCTTCTAGGGTTGGTTCACTGTCAAGCTCTTCCAGCACAGGCAGGCACTCAATGTTGTTCAGTGCTTCTTCGGTGACTACATTTTCTCTGGAATATAGCTCAGAGTAGTGCTGCACCCAGCGTTCCATCTGCTGCGCCCGATCCTGGATGACCTCGCCTGTGGCAGACTTCAGAGGGGCAATTTTCTTCTGTGTTGGACCTAGGGCCTGCTTGATACCATCATACATCCCCTTGATGTTGCCCGTGTCAGCTGCTATCTGTATCTCGGAACAGAGCTGGAGCCAGTAGTCGTTAGCACATCTCCTGGCAGTCTGTTGGACTTTGCTGCGAGCAGTTCGGAGGACCTGCAGGTTGCGCTCACTGGGACAGGCCTTGTATGCTGCTTGAGCTCTCCTCTTTTCCTCAATGACTGGTGTCAACTCCTCAGAGTGGGCTTCAAACCAGTCTGCCGCCTTGTTGGTCTTCTTGCCGAATATGGACAAGGCGGTGTTGTAAACGGTATTCTTGAAATGTTCCCATCTGTTGGATGCGTTTGCGTCGGCCGGGCCTGGAAGAGATTCCTCAAGCGCTTGTGCAAATTCCTCCACTTTTCTCTGATCCTGGGTCTTGCTGGTATCAATGCGAGGTCTTCCTTCCTTTTTCGTGTGATACAGTCGCTTTGTTTGCAGTTTCACTCTGCTGCACACCAGGGAGTGGTCAGTGTCACAGGCAGCACCATGATAACTGCGTGTGATCTTGATGCTGGGAAGGCTGGAGCGTCTGGTGAGGATCAGGTCGAGCTGGTGCCAGTGCTTTGATCTTGGATGTCTCCAAGAGACTCTATGTTGGGGCTTCGTGTTGAAGAACGTGTTGCTGACACAGAGACCGTGATGACAGCAAAACTCTAGCAGGCGTTGGCCATTTTCGTTCATCCTCCCAGTGCCAAACTGACCTAAGCAAGTGGGCCATGAACTGTTATCAGCACCAACTCTAGCATTGAAATCGCCGAGGATGAACAATGGCTCTTTTACAGGGATTTTCTTGACAGTGGTGGCCAGGTCATCATAGAATTTGTCTTTGGCTTCTGCTGGAGACGACAGAGTCGGTGCATAAGCACTGATGAGAGTGATAGGTCCTGCTGATGACTGGAGCTGCAGGGACAAAATTCTTTCACTTTGAACAAAGTGAACAAATTCACTTTGAACAAATTCTTTCACCTTTGAACAAAGGTGACAGGGGTGACTGCAACAACTACCGCGGCATCTCTCTCCTTAGCGTTGTAGGAAAGCTGTTTGCCCGAGTTGTACTAAAGAGGCTCCAGGTACTTGCAGAGAGCGTCTATCCAGAATCGCAGTGTGGATTCCGAGCCAACAGGTCCACCACTGATATGGTATTCTCCCTTAGACAACTGCAGGAGAAATGCAGGGAACAACGACAGCCACTCTTTATAGCCTTCATAGATCTCACAAAGGCTTTCGACCTGGTCAGCAGAGACGGCCTCTTCAAGATTCTCCCCAAGATTGGATGTCCACCCAGGCTCCTCAGCATCATCAGATCTTTCCACAAGGACATGAAGGGCACTGTTGTCTTCGATAGCTCCACATCAGACCCTTTTGACATCCGAAGCGGAGTGAAGCAGGGCTGTGTTCTTGCACCAACCTTGTTTGGGATTTTCTTCGCTGTCCTGCTGAAGCAGGCCTTTGGAACTGCAACAGAAGGCATCTATCTCCGGACCAGATCAGACGGAAAGCTCTTCAACCTCTCCAGACTGAGAGCAAAATCCAAAGTCCAGCTGAAATGTCTGCGTGACTTCCTCTTTGCCGACGATGCAGCTGTCACTACCCACTCTGCCAAAGATCTCCAGCAGCTCATGGATCGTTTTAGCAAGGCCTGCCAAGATTTTGGACTGACAATCAGCCTGAAGAAAACACAGGTCATGGTTCAGGATGTGGACTCACCTCCCTGCATTACAATCTCTGAGCATGAACTGGAGGTTGTCCATGACTTTGTGTACCTTGGCTCAACGATCTCCGACACTCTTTCTCTCGATACCGAGCTAAACAAGCGCATCGGTAAAGCAGCTACCACGTTTTCCAGACTCACAAAGAGAGTCTGGTCCAACAAGAAGCTGACGGAACATACCAAGATCCAGGTCTACAGAGCTTGCGTCCTGAGTACACTTCTGTACTGCAGCGAGTCATGGACTCTTCGCTCACAACAGGAGAGGAAACTGAGCGCTTTCCACATGCGCTGCCTCCGACGCATCCTCGGCATCACCTGGCAGGACAAAGTTCCAAACAACACAGTCCTGGAACGTGCTGGAATCCCTAGCATGTATTCACTGCTGAAACAGAGACGCCTGCGTTGGCTTGGTCATGTCGTGAGAATGGATGATGGCCGGATCCCAAAGGATCTCCTCTATGGAGAACTCGTGCAAGGAAAGCGCCCTACAGGTAGACCACAACTGCGATACAAGGACATCTGCAAGAGGGATCTGAAGGCCTTAGGGATGGACCTCAACAAGTGGGAAACCCTGGCCTCTGAGCGGCCTGCTTGGAGGCAGGCTGTGCAGCATGGCCTTTCCCAGTTTGAAGAGACACTTTGCCAACAGTCTGAGGCTAAGAGGCAAAGAAGGAAGGCCCATAGCCAGGGAGACAGACCAGGGACAGACTGCACTTGCTCCCGGTGTGGAAGGGATTGTCACTCCCGGATTGGCCTTTTCAGCCACACTAGACGCTGTGCCAGAACCACCTTTCAGAGCGCGATACCATAGTCTTTCGAGACTGAAGATTGCCAATACTATAATACTATCTAATCAGTGCTCACTTGCACTGATAACCAGATAACCAGCAAGGTTTGAAAACAGAGGATGCACATCGAAAGCTCTGGCGGACTGCACACCCTTCACGGTTTCCACAAAGTCCAGCAATCAGAAATGGAAGAAAGGTGGATCGTTGGGTCGCGGTTGTGCTGCAAATAAGGTCAGAAGATTCAGAATCTCAAAAACAGAGGAGAAATTTGGATGGGGAGAGTTCTGGTTGCATTCAGGAAAGGCAGGAGAGCACTGGCATTCAAGCTGAGAGTCAACAGGGATTTGCTGAGCGATTAGATAGCAAGTGACATTTACGCCTGGGTGTGTGTGCTGGGCCGATTTCTAATCAGATTTAGTATTTGAGAGGTGGCAGCTGACACGATTTCACATTTTGACACCTGCCCAAATCAGCACCATCAAGAGAGTCCAACAAATGAACCAAAAGCACTCAGATTCAGAGCCGAAATCCCACAGAATGTGCGGGTTCAAATGTGACACCTAAAGTTTGTTGCATTTTTCGCAAATGTCGGCCAGCAGTCCAATCCAGAGCAGATGCCCACACAGCATTGCAGCAGTGCCAGCACGGGGCATGCTGCACCCTGTGTGGGAATTTTGCATGCTGGAGGTCTCAGTGGGGTAAGGGGACATTTGTCCTCTTGTCCTGGGGTAAGTCCCAGTATCCACAATGGGGCAACTTGGACCTGCACAAACTCTATAGCTGTTGCAAGTCCATGTTGCCCTATGTTGATGAACCAGGCCCAGAAAGGGGGATAGGATTTGGCTTGTGCAACTGCCTATGATCCTATCCCCCTCCCAGGCCCAATCCACCCACCTCCATCACTACCCTCCCCATTCCACCTCTGTCCTGCTACCCAGGCATTGAGTGAGCACAGCCCTGGCAACCGACAGTGCAAATCTCTTCCGCAGCCTTTCTTCCCCGCTGCAACAAAACCAGAAGGTAAGGAAGAAGATCTTGGCAGCCAATAAGTAATGATCATGTTGGAGAAGTGGCCAACACAGCTCCGGCAGTCATTTCTTTAATTCCCAATAGCGGGAGGGGGTGGAGACCTCTATGAAATGGTTGATTAACTTTTCTAATCCAATGCACAAGAGAAGACAAGGCTGTGATTGAGCTTTGCAGAGTGGGTGTCCACAAAGAGGGCTACATGCATCCACCATCCTGGGAACCACACAGAGGAAGAGGGCTGACGAATATCAGCAGCCTGGAACCAGCCTATTTTACTCTCCATGTGCTTCCGCCTACACAGTCCTACCTTAGCTGACAAGGGCCTCCTGCATGACCCTTTGCCCTCAGAGGTGGAATGGGTGGGGGTGTGTGGGGAGGTCTTCTCTGTAGTGGCACCCAGAATGCTGGAACTCCTGGCCATAGGAGTTTTGCCCTAGTCTGCTTCCTTTTGGTCAGGAGTTTTCAAACTTTGAGCACTGGGACCCACTTTTTAGAATGACAGACTGTTGAGACCCACTGGAAGTGTTGTCATCAACCTGGATGTCATCATCAGAAGTGTCATCATCAAGCAGGACAATTTTTTAGCGTCCCCTCATACAACAAAAAGTAAGCAAGCAAGGGCCCAATCCTACCCAATTTTCCAGTGCCGGTGCAGCCGTGCCAATGGGGCATGCACTGCATCTTGTGGTGGGGCAGCAGTCACAGAGCCCTCCTTAAGGTATGGGAACATTTGTTCCCTTACCTTGGGGCTGCATTGTGGCTGCACCGGTGCTGGAAAATTGGATAGGATTGGGACCTAAGTAAATTAAAAGTTTACTTAGTATAAGTTATACTTAGTATAAGTATAAGTAAGTATAAGTTTTAAAAACTATTCAAAATAAAGAACCCTTGTAACCCTTCCAAGCAGTTGCTGATCTGTTTAAAAAAGATTCCCCAAGCATCCGAAAAGCTGCAATCCTATCCACATTTACCCAGGAGTAAGCCCCCATTGACTATCATTGTTAAAAGTACAGAGTTCTTATAGAACTCTTGTTCTATATGTTCTTATAGAAATGGGTTATGTCAGAATGCCAGATGCAAGGGAGGGCACAAGGATGAGGTCTCTTGTTATCTGGTGTGCTCCCTGGGGCATTTGGTGGGCCGCTGTGAGATACAGGAAGCTGGACTAGGTGGGCCTATGGCCTGAGCCAGTGGGGCTGTTCTTATGTTCTTAACTACAATTCCCAGGAAGCCTTGCAGGTCTCCTGTTATCTGGTGTGCTCCCTGGGCATTTAATAATAATAATAATAATAATATACAGTATTTATATACCGCCTTTCTTGGTCTTTATTCAAGACTTTATTCAAGGCGGTTTACACAGGCAGGCTTATTAAATCCACGCAGGGATTTTTACAAATTGAAAGAAGGTTCTCTCTTTCAAGAACCACCACATTCAAGATGTTACACTCCGATCTGGTTTAACATTCTGGCCTCCATCCTCCCACGCTCCGAGCAGATGGAACAGCTCAGCTGCAGCTTGCCAGCTGCTTCAAGGTCGCACGGTGCCGGTGGCCTCGAACTGGCAACCTTGTGGATGTTAATCTTCAGGCAAATGGAGGCTCTACCCTCTAGACCAGACCTCCTGCCCAGACCTCCTGCCCATTTGGTGGGCCGCTGTGAGATACAGGAAGCTGGACTAGATGGGCCTATGGCCTGATCCAGTGGGGCTGTTCTTATGTTCTTAAACTACAATTCCCAGGAGGCCTTGCAGGTCTCCTGTTATCTGGTGTGCTCCCTGGGGCATTTGGTGGGCCGCTGTGAGATACAGGAAGCTGGACTGGATGGGCCTATGGCCTGATCCAGTGGGGCTGTTCTTATGTTCTTAGAGCTGTAACATTTCCCCAAATGCAGTCACATACCATGGTAGCATCAAGTCCCCTATATTAAAAATGAAATATTGAAATGAATGAGGATCCACCTGAAACGGGCTCAGGGCTCACCTCGTGGGTCCCAACCCACAGTTTGAGAAACACTGCTTTTGGTCATTCCCTGAAGACCTAGTAGGGCCAGCCTGCCCATGAGGCGGACTGAGGCAATTGCCTCAGGCAGTTAGTGTCCCCTGCCTGTCTTCTTCCACCCAGCTGTTCCCTTCCTCCCACTCCCTGGGTTTGGAAAGGGACAGTGCAGAAAAGGGTTGAGTTTCTTACATGTGCATATGATTCTCATCACATTTTTGTAGAAGTTTCTCCTGGTTTTCAAATGGAGCCCACAGAGTTGCTTGCAAAATTGAAGGGGAAAAAAGGCAATAGAATTTCTCAATGTTTGTTCCCCGCTATACCACTTTGCATGGTTCACCTATTGGAAGTAGCACTGGAAGTAACTGGTGATGATGTCCTTGCCAGTTAATTCTGGATTGGGAGGCCAGATGCAACATGACAAACACTGTTCAGAGGCTCAAGGAGGTCAAGAGTTGTTTCTTGAGCACACAAAAAGTGCACACTGGAACTCTTGTCTACCAAACCGAGCCTCCTACTGCTGCTTGTCACGTTGCCTCACTGGTTTCACTACCAGGTGGAGTGGATCTAGGAGTCCCACAAATACCACCAGACACCAAAAGTACCACCAGTGGAACTTGTACCACTGGTTGAGAAGCACTGCGACACTGGTTGGGATCTGTTCCACCATCAACAGCCAACAAATGTCCAGTTCAGCTGAAGCAGGCACCTGATGCTTTCACTTGCCTCTTCCCCTCCCCTCTTCTTCCTGCAGATAGTGGATATTACCCTTGAATTATCCAGTTGAAGTAGGGGGGGCTGCCCTTTCTCGCACACATGCACGGACTGATGACTGTATAGCACCCCCCATGTTGCACTTTCTTGCTCCAGCAGGTGATAGAAGGGGCCACAGATGAGCTCACCATAGGTGCCTTTTCTCATGCTTCTATGAAGTTTTCAGGGACAAGATTCGGTGTTATAGTGAGATCAAAGGGACAATCTCTGTCTCCGTTGGATATGTGAGGAGAGCAGCAAACTTCTGAGAATGCCACTATGGATGGCTAACAACGCAAGGGAGAAAATCCAGTGTATTCGACTGGTCACATACACCCCTTTTCTGTGGGACCACCTAGATCGAGGACGGTTCTGCTCCCTGAGAAGACTATACAGGCTTCTGCTGCCAAACCAAAATGTTTTTTTCCCCTCTATTTCTCTCACATGGACGTCTCATCCTGATGCCTCCAGAAGACATAGCAGCCTGTCTATCTTCCCAAAGGAAATGGCAGAATGAGATTAACAGTTGGCAACCTTCAGTCTCGAAAGACTATGGTATAAGCCTACAGCACCCGGTATTCCCAAGCGGTCTCCCATCCAAGTACTAACCAGGCCTGACCCTGCTTAGCTTCCGAGATCATGGTATCAGCCTACAGCACCGGGTATTCCCAAGCGGTCTCCCATCCAAGTACTAACCAGGCCTGACCCTGCTTAGCTTCCGAGATCATGGTATCAGCCTACAGCACCCGGTATTCCCAAGCGGTCTCCCATCCAAGTACTAACCAGGCCTGACCCTGCTTAGCTTCCGAGATCATGGTATCAGCCTACAGCACCGGGTATTCCCAAGCGGTCTCCCATCCAAGTACTAACCAGGCCTGACCCTGCTTAGCTTCCGAGATCATGGTATAAGCCTACAGCACCCGGTATTCCCAAGCGGTCTCCCATCCAAGTACTAACCAGGCCTGACCCTGCTTAGCTTCCGAGATCATGGTATCAGCCTACAGCACCCGGTATTCCCAAGCGGTCTCCCATCCAAGTACTAACCAGGGCTGACCCTGCTTAGCTTCTGAGATGAGACAAGATCGGGCATGTGCAGGGTAACAGTGGGTGGCAGAATGAGATTGGCTCACAACAAAAAGGACATGATCAACTGCCTCCAAGTGACTCAGACCAGTGCTCACGCCCAGTCAAGTCCAGGGTTGTCTTTGCCAAGTGGTACCAGCTTTCCAGGGTCTCAGGCAGGCACAAGGCCTTTCCCGGGACCTGCTACCCCTTTCAACCAGAAATGCCTGAAATTGAATCTGAGACCTTCTGCATGCAAAGCAAGTGCTCTGTCAGACTGCTGTGAGAAGAAGAAACAGGCCAGAGAGCCAAATTCTATCCTGCAAGCACTTACAAGAGCACACTCTGTTGATCTCTAGATCATAA
Organism: Tiliqua scincoides; assembly: GCF_035046505.1. Lineage (NCBI taxonomy): Eukaryota > Metazoa > Chordata > Lepidosauria > Squamata > Scincidae > Tiliqua > Tiliqua scincoides. The sequence goes on along the minus strand of NC_089830.1, from coordinate 1,740,693 downwards.
CCACAGAGCAGAGCCTGAGATGCCTGAATTCTGCATCCCGTGGAGCCAAAGGTTGAACCAAGTGAGCGGAGACCACTTTGAACCTTCTTTGTGCATCTTTACATCCAAGGGAGCAGAACAGCACCGCTCCGAGAAGCCACAGAGGTGCATGTTTGATGCACGAGAGCTGCGGATATGCCCGGATCAAACTTCTCACTTGGTAACAAGGACCGATGCTGCAATTTGCATGTGGCAATCTCACTGGGCCGCCTCGAGTACCTTGCAGCGCGGCCTGCCCAATCAGGGGGAGGCATGCAAATGACGGAGGTTCTGAAGGCATCGGATGCAAATCCTGAATTTTCAAGGGGGGGGGGGGATGTCACAGACTGCTCCGCTCCAACCATCACATCGGCTCGTGGTTCCATCAAGGGACGACACCCGCGCATCACAAGGGCAGCGCTGTCATCGCCTCCCTGCGACTGCGTCCTACACTGCTCCAGTTAGATTCCAAGAATGGATGTGTGTGGGATGGGTGATTGCATTCTTCAGGCACTTCCAGAGCAGAGAGAGAGGTCTCATACCAGGCTGGCCGGGCTGGCCCATCTAAGACGACAACTGAGTCAATTGCCTCAGGTAGTAGACTGGGAGGATGTCCTGACCTCTACCTGCCTGCTCACTCTCACTGCACCTTCTCCTCTTCCTCCTCTCCCACTCCCTGAATTGGAAAAGGAAGAGAGGGACCGAATGGCGGAGGAAGTGTGGAGGACAGGGGTGCGGTGGGCGAGTGTGGGTCCAACGCTCCAGGTCACCACACCAGGGCACTTGTGGCCTGCGGAGTTATAAAAGGAGGCTGGAGACCAGAGGAAAGGGGCTTCGTGAAGGCTGCCACCTGGATCAATAAGTAATCAGGGCCGCAAAGACACCTCCGGTGGAGAACATGTTGCTTATTGATTGCATCGCAGGGGAGTCTCTCTGGGGCCCCCAGGGCTGTTGTTATGATGTGTCAGGTGCCTAGCTGTCCATGTCATAGAGTACAAATGATCAAACACGCACCTATCATATCTCTGAACGCTCCCCACTCCCCCCTGCAAGAGGACATTCCAAGCAGCAGTCTTTCGACAGGAGAATCCTGGAGACATTCAGAATTTGCATAGTATCCATTTCTGCACCATCAATGTGCAGGCCAAGCCTGAATATTGGAGCAAAGGGAAGCAGGTAGCCCTGGCTGATGGTGCAAGTCTTCCAAACAGCGTCAGTTATCCCCAAGCGCACAGCATGCTATTGACCTGTCCCGACAGCAGCTGAACAAGAGATGTCTTGGGACCTCCCAATACAACAGTCATTTATGCAGGTGGTGGATAGAGTGGATATAGGGTGTTCTTTTCCCTCTCACACAACATGCTGGAAAGTGGAATAATGTTGGGTCCTCACTCAGACTTAGACTAGACTGCTCTGCACACTTACTTAGAAGTGATTAAGCACACTTACTGGTGTGCTCCCTGGGCATTTGGTGGGCCGCTGTGAGATACAGGAAGCTGGACTAGATGGGCCTATGGCCTGATCCAGTGGGGCTGTTCTTATGTTCTTAACTACAATTCCCAGGAAGCCTTGCAGGTCTCTTGGTATCTGGTGTGCTCCTTGGGGCATTTGGTGGGCCGCTGAGAGATACAGGAAGCTGGACTAGATGGGCCTATGGCCTGATCCAGTGGGGCTGTTCTTATGTTCTTATGATTCCCGTTGAAGCCAGTGACAGTTTCCTTCTGAGTAAACCTGTAGGCTTGCACTGTACACAGAGACAAAATACACAAAGTAGAGACCATCCTAGGTCTACCTATGTGTGGAGCATAACATGGAAGATTGTCGACAAGGGTGGTCAGGATGGAGTGCAGGGCCAGGGCAGCTTCCACAGTGGCATCTCTGACGTCATCAGTGATGTCATCAGAAGGAGCTCTCAGGTGCTGCCCTTGAAGTCCCCTTTCAAAGGACTTAAGCTGAGAAGGAGCACATAGATGGTGGGTTGGGAAGGGGGATCAGATGGATGGGCAGATTGGTAAGGGGAGGGACAAAAGGAAAGGAGAAGGGAGCCAGGATCATCCCCCCCCGGGGGAGGGGATTCAGTGCTCCAGAAGTGTGGCACTGACTTCTGAGTAAATATGAATAGCAGTGGTATTCAGCCTTTTTTGTGCCATGACTCAAATGAATGACTGAATGAATAATGAGGCTGAGGACCCACCATCAATCCTGCCTGCCCCTCCGCACCCCTGCCTGCGGGACAAGATAGCGAGAAGAGGCTGTGCAGGACTATATCAAGAACACAGTTTTGATAAGGCAGGACCATGATTGGATTGAATCCCGGCCCTCTTTTGTACAGACTTTGAAAGGTTACCACGACCCCATTGGGGCTGTGACCCAAAGGTTGAAGAACACTGATGTCTAGGATTACACCTTTTATATGTGGGGAGGGAGGATATTTTTATTCCACCTTTCAGCATGTATACATTTGCTTTGAACTACAAGAACTGGGGATGAAAAGAGCTACGCCTTTAAATGAAATATGTTTCAAAATCGAAATAAGGGGGGAGGAAGAAGAAAACACTTGAACGAACGTCTTTGCATTGGATTCTGTTGTTGTCACCATAGTTGTATAGTCTTAGCAGGGTCAGGGCCTGGCTTTGGCTGTGTGACGAGCAGCAGCTGCATGGTCCGAACATTGTTAGCAATTGACAGCAATGGCAATGCTCAGGAGTTTCTTAGCATGGTGGGTTTGGGAATAAAGTGCTAAGAAGGTTATGCCAGCATTATAGTCTGCCTGGCAAGCTTCACTCTCCACCCCCCCAACCCATTGGTCTCATGAGTTCTGCAATGCAGCTCCTATAATCCTAGAGATTTCTCTCTCTCTCTCTCTCTCTCTCTCTCTCTCTCTCTCTCTCTCTCTCTTTGTGTGTGTGTGTGTGTGTGTCTGAAAATCCTATCAATATTTCAGAGCCCAGTTCCCCCTGGGGAAGGGGTTGGCTGCTGCCTCTTGCACTTTGGTTCACTGCTGCCACTCCCTGCGATTGTGGCAATGAGCTGAGCGTCCTGCTCTCTCTGCCCCTCCTCTCCACTTTTCCCCTGCATGTGGGCAACAGAAGTACCAGAACTGACCTCCACCTGGGAGGTGCAGGTGCAGAACCGGGGAGAATAAGGGAGAAGGAAGAGCAGAGGGAATGGGGATTTGATCCTGGCCACACTGGTGCCACCAGGATTCACCCCTCATTCCCCCATTCCTCCCCCTCCCCACCCTGTTCCTCCCACCACTTGCCTACACCCAGTGACGTATCTAGGGAAAATGGTCCATGGCAAGCACTGAATTTTGCCCTTGTCCAAAAAGAGAAGAGGAGATCATGGGGCGGGAAGCCAGCCCTGTCCCACCAAGTGCATTTGTGTGCTCAGTAAAACGGTGGCATTTTTTTAGATTTTCTTGGATGAGGTCAGCTTCTGACTATAATTTAGATAAGGATCTATATGTCAGCACCCTGGACAGTACTATGGAAAATGATTCTCTTTTCCACCCAGCGTTGCACATTTGCATTGCCTCGGTTTCAAGTATATAGAAACACCATGAATTTTTTTCTGCAGGCATTCACCTCTTTTTGGAGGTCCCCTGAAACTGGTGCAAAATGCACCATTGTAAGTTCATGCCTGGTGCCCCCCTTTTCAAGTAGCACTCCGGGCAGATGTCCCCACCTGCCACACCCTAGATACACCACTGCCCACACTGCCAACATACCAGCACTGCTGGTGGGAGGCCTCTCTGCTGGCCCACACATGTGGCTGCCAACCATGTATGTTAACAGCCTTGCTGTGCATGCCAGAGGTATGTCCCTGACGTCGCTGGGTCAGCATTTATGCTTGCAGAACACATATTCTACCGCTGGAAGGTTTAGTTAGGACTACACTCTTAGTCTCCCCCCACGCTAAAAAAAAATGCTCCACATGGTTTAGCACTTCCTCATAGATCAGGTACTTTGACCGTGGGTCAGTACCATCCACTCTCAGATGGCGGAGGATCTCCTGAATCTGAGAGAGCAGCCCCCTTTCCAACAGCTTCTGTCCAACTTGGGGCACGGTCTCTCCTTCAGGTAGAAACCCTTCCTTTTTCTCATACAAAAACCCTCTGGGTGGGTCCTGATTGGGACTGTGGTGTGTAACAGAGAAAGGGTGGAGCCTTTCTCTTAGATCTCTTTCACCAGCAAAGATCAGGGCCGGCCCATCCATGAGGCCAACTGAAGTGGTCGCTTCAGGGAGCAGGTTGGCAGGCAGTACCCACCTCTGTCCCCTCACGTCTGTCCACCCACTCTCCTCCATTGTCCTCCTAGAAACTGGAAAGGGAAGAGGGAGATGGAGTGGAAGAGGAAGTGAGGAGGAGAGGAGAGTGGTGGGCTAGAGTGTCTCCAGGGAGTGCCAGGAGCAGAGACTGGTGGTGTGGCACATCAGGAGCCCAGGAGGTCTTGGCCCTGCCCCACCCTTAATGCTGCTTTTTGTCCCCCAAGTCCCCATTTGCAGCAAAGAGCTGCTCTCAGGGCAAACAGCAGTATGGGGGTGGAGTGATTTTCAGGAACTCTGGGGGGGGGGAGAAAGGGTTAACCCTTCTCCTCCCCACACTCTGATCCCAGTAAACACTGAGGCACCCTCTGAAGCTGATTACTGTGAAAAAGGGACGCCCTTCTGGTTGGCAGAATGCCTCTCAAGATGACTAATTCCTGCAAACGCCTAGCTCCTTAACCTGGAGATGCATGGTCAAGGCTGGTCCCTCCATGAGGGCAAGTGAGATGTTGCCTCGGGCAACAGACTGGCAGAGAGTGCCTTCCTCAGTGTCACCCCCTGCTTCCACTTCTGCACTCCAGCCCACCACGCCCCTCTCCTCCACACTTCCTCTTCTGCCCCACCCCCTCTTCCTTTTCGAGTCCTGGGAGTGGAAGAAAGAGGAATAGAGGTGGGCAAACTCCCCCCCCCCCACCAAATCTGCTGCCTGAGGCAACCACCTCAGTTGGGCACAAGGAGTGGCCAGCCCTGCCTTGGACCTTGAGAGAAAGGGACATGTCCAAAGTCAGGACACAGCGCCCTGGGTTACAGATCACTTCTTCAAGCAATGATGTACACTGCCTTGTTACCAACATCTAGGAGGGGACCTTTGGACAGTGGATAGATGCTCCTGGAGGGCAAGTGTGGCCATAAGGAGCACAATGCCACAACCATGGTGATATGGTTAGCAAGTCGTATTGCCTCCAATGACAACTTCCCCCCCCCCACTCCCTTTTGCTGGGAGCTGGCAACTGGGGCACAATTTGGCCCAAAGGCATCCAGGGGCCGACTCCTGCTGTAGAGCTGTTTGCTGACAAAGCATCGCTGGCTGGGCCGCTAAAAGGAAAGTGCTGGTGCTTCATTAGGACAAAGGCAGCCTCATCAACAACAGCAGAACTTTATCTCCCCTTCGGGAGAACTCCAACAGGCTGGCTGCGAGCCCTGGAGGAGAGAGCGAGAGCTTGCCACAAACAAGAGCAGCTCTCGGGGGGGGGGGGCAATCCCACTGGAAGGCACGTCTCTCCCCTTGGCTGGGGGCTGGCAGTGCAGGCCCTGGTGCAGCCTTGCACCAACAGACATGTCTGGGAGCCCCAAAATGCTCTAGACTAGTGGTTCCCAAACTTTTAGCACCAGGACTCACTTTTTAAAACAACAAGCTATTGTAATCCATAAGACCAAAAAAAAAAAAAGAGACCTAGAAAAAAAAAACTAGCTAAGAACATAAGAACAGCCCCACTGGATCAGGCCATAGGCCCACCTAGTCCAGCTTCCTGTATCTCACAGCGGCCCACCAAATGCCCCAGGGAGCACACCAGATACCAAGAGACCTGCAAGGCCTCCTGGGAATTGTAGTTAAGAACAGCCCCACTGGATCAGGCCATAGGCCCACCTAGTCCAGCTTCCTGTATCTCACAGCGGCCCACCAAATGCCCCAGGGAGCACACCAGATAACAAGAGACCTGCAAGGCTTCCTGGGAATTGTAGTTAAGAACATAAGAACAGCCCCACTGGATCAGGCCACAGGCCCATCTAGTCCAGCTTCCTGTATCTCACAGCGGCCCACCAAATGCCCCAGGGAGCACACCAGATAACAAGAGACCTGCAAGGCTTCCTGGGAATTGTAGTTAAGAACATAAGAACAGCCCCACTGGATCAGGCCACAGGCCCATCTAGTCCAGCTTCCTGTATCTCACAGCGGCCCACCAAATGCCCCAGGGAGCACACCAGATAACAAGAGACCTGCAAGGCTTCCTGGGAATTGTAGTTAAGAACATAAGAACAGCCCCACTGGATCAGGCCACAGGCCCATCTAGTCCAGCTTCCTGTATCTCACAGTGGCCCACCAAATGCCGCAGGGAGCACACCAGACAACAAGAGACCTAACTAGTGCCCTCCCTTGCATCTGGCATTCTGACATAAACTATTTCTAAAATCAGGAGGTTGCGCATACACATCATGTCTTGTAACCCGTAATGGATTTTTCCTCCAGAAACTTGTCCAATCCCCTTTTAAAGGCATCCAGGCCAGTCGCCATCACCACATCCTGTGGCAAAGAGTTCCACAGACCAACCACATGCTGAGTATAGAAATATTTTCTTTTGTCTGTTCTAACTCTAAGCATCAGGGTTTTGTACTCCTGAAGCTGCTAGAGACCTTAGATATAGTATGTATGTATAGACATTTGCTACACTCTCCCCTAGCAATGGTATTCAAGGACTGTTCCCCCAAAACTTGACAGTCATTCCAGGTTAACCAGAAGGCTGATCTGGAGAGCAAGATGTGCACTTTGGGACTTTCAGGAAAGGCAAAAAACTGAAACCAGGTTCATACTTGATCTACAACATGCCAAGTACTAGAAAAAAATCATATATCATTTGAATTTGATGGTATGATGTCCTTATGTTAGCATTCCAGCTAACAAATTTCTTCTGCAAACTGGGCAAGGGTGCTTGCAAAGTTTCTTTCTTTTCATGTTTCAAAAACTTTTCATGTTTCAAAAACCCACCAAAAATTGGCTCGCGTCCCACTGGTGGGTCCTGATCCACAGTGTGGGGAACACTGCAAGTCTAGAAGCAAAACATGGAGGTCAGAAAGGAAGCATCAATATTCCAGTGCAAAGGACTTGCCTAGTGAAAGGAAAAGAGTTGCTGGAGGTGGATACTGCCAAGGTACACAGAGTAGCAAGACCTGGACACTACATGGCAGGCAGTGTTGTGTAGTGGCTAGAGCTGTGGGTTGGAACCCGCTGGTGGGTCGAAACTAATTGCCCCAAGCCCTGAGGCATGTGTAAATAGAGGGAAACAAATGTTTGAGGGTCTTTTTCTAGTTATTACTAATAAATAAATGAAATATTATTTAAAATATAATTTAAAATGTAGCTCAAGTCTTTAAGCCATGGAATAAAACACATTGTAGGCTCTAGTCCTAACGTTCCACTTTCAGTTGTGGTTTAACTTCAGGCTCCTGCTTGAATTTTAAAGACTCGAGCAACATTTTAAATTATTTTTTAAATTCATCCAAGGATGAAAGCTTTAGTAAGTTTGAAAAATATTTCTTTACAGAACTCCCTTTTTGAAAGCCTGGTAAACCTCGGTTGGTCTCGACAGAGCATCATTTTAAAAGGTTTGGGAACCACTGGACTAGAGTATTAGGCTAGAAGTGGGGATATTCAGGATCGAATCCCATCTCAGCTGTGTGAATCTTGCTGAGAGGCCCTGGACCAGGATTGCCTTCAAGAACAGGGAGAGAACCACGCATGTCACCCTGAGCTCCTTGTTGGTCTAAAAAATGTGATCAAGGAATTTGATGCTTGGGCTGATCTCCCATTTTGGAAATAACCCAGGCGGCAGCCTGGACTAAGGTCTGGGGATGACAACATGGGCCAGCTGCATCGGTTCACCTGGCCTAGAAAAGCTGGCACACCCATGAGGCCAACTGAGGCAGCTGCCTCAGGTGGCAGATTGCCAGGGGGGTGCCCTCCTCCAGGGGGGAATCCATCAACCTCCACCACACCTCCTCCTCCCACACTCTGGGCTTTCTAGCCTGCAGCCCTCTTCTCCTCCACACTTCCTCTTCTGCTCGATTACCCTTTCCTATTTGGGGTGAGATTTTTTTTCTAATTACTTTTCGTATTGAGGTTTTCTTTGTTTTTTAGCCTGATTCTATTAGCCGCCTTGGATCTCTTTTAGGAGAGGAAAGCCAGATGTTGGTCTTTTAGCCAATAACTGGAGTCTTGACACAATTATGGAAAGTACCAGAGGCCAGATTTCTTTCCCTAGCTTTCCTTCCCCCTGCTCCGCTTTCCTCTTCCTGACATGTCCGTCTCCTTAGATTGCAAGATTGTGGACAGAAGCTGGCGAGTAATTTTATGTTCGCCCAGCGCATTATTTGTGCAGATGCTGGAGACATTATTTTGATGATTATCGGGGTGGTGGCAGGGAGCAGCCAGGCTGAGGAATGGTCACACCCATTAGAGGGCTTGTTGGACCTTAGTGGCACCACCCAAGGCACTTTATGGGGGGGGTGGGGGTGCCATGGGAAACCACCACTGGATATTTCCCAGGGCACCCAGCAACCTGGCACCAAAACATTTATTATTATTATACAGTGGTGCAACAGCCCACCAGATGTTTGGACTGGGATTTTTGGGTGCTCACTATTAAGGGCTGGGGAGCTATCGCCATATAATGTTTGATGTTCCTAGCAGTGCTGCTTGTCACAGTTGTTATCTTGTCAATGTCTGTGTTGTCCAGATCTTTCCTAAGGGTGGTGTATTTCAGTCTCCAGGTCTTTTGTGATGTTTTCCAATTGTTTCTCCTTTATTTGATCATCTCCCAGAGTGGCCACATCAATAAACATTACTTGTTTCTTCTCAACCACAGTTCTGTCTGGTGTGCTCCATTTTTTTAAAAATCTGCCTGGATTTTTGAAGTCCCACAAGATTTGGTCCTGCTCATTATTATTAATATTAATTACCTTCTTGATGCTTTCACTCCAAAATGGAGGGGAAATGAACCTAAAAACACTGTCAAGGAGTGGGAAGTGCAAGTAGGCAACACAGGCCCTGGTGTGCAGAGCTAATGAAATCAACCACTCTGGACCCACAAGGCGCTCTTGGCTGATGTAATACACTGTACTGAACTAATTGCTTGTTTAGTGCAGCCTGGAAGAAGCGCTTGGAATGCCTGCTTGTCTGAGGAGCAAAAACGAAGAAGCATTTCAGCCTCTTCCTCTCGAGACCCCTGTGCCGGTTAATGGCCTGGTCTAGCAGTCGGAAAAGATTCCCAGGGCATATTCAGATTATGAACAACACACAAAATCGGGACTTTTCAGACTCTCCCTTTTAAAAATCATGAATTTGTGCTTTTAAACCTCCTTGGTGGTTTAGGTTTATGGAAAGGCTGGCCCACCCCTGAGGCTGATTGAGGTGGTTGCCTCAGGTCACAGATTGGCAGTGGCATAGCTGGAGGGGAGGCAGAGCATTCAGGCTGGCAGGGAGCCTCAGTGAGGCGGGCAAGCGGCCCCTCCCTTTGGAGGTCCCTTGGAGCTCCCCTCCCTTTGGTGCCCCCTCTAGCTATGCCACTGCAGATTGGCAGGGGGCACCGGCTACCCATCTCCACTTGCCCATCTCCACCCCTCCTCCTCCCATTCCCAGGATTCATAAAGGAATAAGGAAATGGAGTGGACAGGGAAGTGTGGAGGACAAGACTGGTTCTTCTTCGACTCCGTTCCTCTCTTCTTTTGCAAACTCAGGGAGTGGCAGGAGGAGGAATGGCAGAGGCAGTGGTTGGCATACGACTGGACAAGCGGACGAGTACTTGGCATGCCACTCCAAGAGCTAGGGGACTTTGGGGTCAGTTCAACTTCTGGTACATTGTACACCTAAAAGCAATTCATGCCCCCTGCTTCTGCCTCGGAACACTCCCCATTTTAGTGATGGGTGGACCCAGCCAAATCCACACCAGTGTAAATTTGGACTCATGGGATTAATTTCCCAGATGTCTCTGGACATCAAAAAGGTCTACACGCTGCACTGGCTACATAACGAATTGGGCCCCTGAGCTCTGACCACAGGATGACCACAGTCACTGTGCACTGCACCATGCATTTGTATGAATATGGTACCACAGGAATAGCAAGCGCAAGGTTTATACTGAGTTCACACTCACTTAGACTCCGTTCGGGAACTTGCCTTCAGTATCAAGCCTCAGCTTTAGAACATCAGGATTACCGCGGCCAGCCATATCCCTGAGCATATGAAAAATGCTTTCCTCTTGCTACTGAGCTGCCACAGTCCACCTCCACGCACCTGGTATCAGGCTGGGTAAAGCTTCTAAACTGAGCCCCGGCAAGCCCCGGTCCTGGGTTTGTCTCCTGGACAAACATTCCCAGCAGCCTTGCTTTGCTGCATGACACTTGGCCTCACCTGGTCTCATGAACGGGTAGCCCCGCTCAAAAGCACAATCCTATACGTGAAATACAACACATGTGAATGCTCCCAGTATTCAGTGGGGCCAACATCTAGGAAAGCAGGCAGGGGATTGCAGCCTCAATGACTCCCACGAAAATGGCTGGGATTTGAGGAAGGCTGCGGCTCAGTGCCCAAGCACCTGCCTTTCAAACAGAAGGTCTCAGGTTTGAGCTCAGAGGTCCTCAGGAAGAACAAATATTCCTTCTAGATCCTTGGAGAACCTCTGCCATTGTGTGCTGGAGATTCCAAGCAATGGTCTGGCTGGCTACAAGGCAGTTCTCTATGAAAGGGGTTGACTACAGCAGGATCATGGCCAAGCCAGCTAAGGCTGCAACCCAAATACCTTCTAGGAAGTCTCCTTCCAAGCAAGCCAGCAGAGGGCTGGGTTGCAACTCCAGTAACGGAAGACGAGGAGTGTGGTGTTGGCTGCCACTTTTTGACTGGTCCGAAGCTCTTACGCTGTTCACAGCCGCTCGCTCATATGCCACTGGGCATTAGTGGCAAGGCTAAGCCACGGACAATGAACCACACTGGATTAAGGAAGCATATCCCTGATCAGCCAGGGAGCCCAACTGCGGAACCGGCCCAAGATTTGGGGAATGTCATTTGTTCTATGCCGTTTGGAGTTGATGAGGAAAGCTGGGCAAAAACATTCTAGATAAACACATAAACGTCACAATTGTGTCTTTTTGTGCTGTAAAGGACACCTTTAGCTGCCATTGCTCCAGTACCTTTGATAACAACTTGAGATGCAGAAATTACACAGGCAAAGTTTCCCCCACTGCTACCTCCATGCTTTAAAAACAGCCATTTGCAGGCGTTTTAAAATGGGCCAGGGTGTGGAAGGCACAAGAGCAGGGTCAGAAAAAAAGGTGGCAACCCAGTGCTTCCAGGAAAGGAAAAGATGCCTTCCTTAGGAAGAAGGAGGGATACTACAAAATAGATGCCAAAGAGCCCCCTTGAACAGACGCCCTGGAGTTCCTCGGAGTTTGCGAAAGACAGAGGGGCACATGTGCAATTTCCACCCAGACCCTTTTGTCCACTGTCTTTCCACTGCGAAGGCAAGTGATGCACTGGCCCCTTGCAGAACTGAGCACTCCGTTGCAGGGATACAACCTCTCCTTCCTAGACAGCATCCTTGGAACAAACCACCCCAGTCCAGCTTCTGGAGAAACCCACCCTTTGCCTGGCAGTGCTGGGGAATCACTCACCTCCCTGCCTGCTGCTCCTCCTTCCACCGGCGAAGGGCTTCTCCCCACTGCCTCCTGCATGCATCCACCTGTCTGTGACAGCCTTTCCTTGCTGGCTGGCGGAGAGAAAGACGCTGCCAAGCTCTCTGGGACCCAGCCTGGAGCAGATGGGTGGGTACTGCTAGCCGCCTCTCAGGAAGCAGTCAGCAGTGGTGGCACAGCATCCCCTTCTGGCAGTTGCAGCTGGGGCGGAGGTGGGGGGAGCCTGGCTGGGGAAGGTTTTGCTCTGGCCTCTGCCACTCAGAGGCAGCTGCAGCTGCTCCAGCCAGGAAGACTCTGCCCACACACATGCAGATGCCCACATGCAGGGAACTGTGCCCCCCCCCCCGCATCTCTTCCTCTACTTATTTCTTCTCTGTGTAAACACACTGGCCTGATTGCCAGGGAGAACAGCATCCAAACTGAACCACTTGCTAGCACAGTCTGGTTTTCCATAGGTGTGGGGAGAAAGGGCTGTGTTTGCCCTAAACCAGCATTTCTCAAAGTGTGCTCCTACAAGTGCTGGGGCTCCCTGAGACCCCCCAGACAAGCACACCATAAGTGGCCCCAGACAAGCACACCATAAGCACACCCCTTCCCGGTGTGCTTGTCGATCCTTCCCACCTACCCTGTTCCTGTCTCTCCTTCCTCATTCCTCTCCTGTTCCAGCTCTTCACTTGCATTCTGCGTTGGGCTCAGCACTGCATGTGCCAGCACTCTGGGCCTCCCCAAGACTCCACTGCATGCCAGTGGGGCTCCCCAAGACTCCTTTTTGGAGAGTAGAGGGCTCCAGAGACTGAAAAGTTTGAGAACTGCTGCTGTAAACAACTCCAGTCCAAAGTACCCAAAAGATGCCTTCTCCAGACAATCCTGCCCTCTCTCTAAGGATTACACCACACATGATTTGGAATGCAGGTTTTGGTCCAGTCATTGCCTTTCATTTGTTAACAACCAATTGACGGTCATCATTGGTTCCCCCCCCCCCACACACTAGCATCAATCCCAATTGGAACAACTGCAGGGAGAAAGGCGTAACCCCCACCCCCACCCTCTACTGTGGTTTTGCCAGAACTCCCCAACCATGGACAGTTTTTTGAAAGGCTGTAAAATACTTTCCATGTTCAAAAGACATGGAAAGTAAAATGCCCTTGACTTAAAGGTCGTGCTTCGCCACCGGTGCTGTAAGGAGCTGGGGAGGGCCGTTCTAGTGATGCAGGTGGCCCTGGACCCACAGGGACCACAAGCACGACTCCCCCTGGCCCAGCCTGGAAGTGAGGGCGGCTCAGCCAGTGCGCCACCAGATGAGTGTGACTGGGCAGTGGCTCTCGAGCCCTTCCAAGAGTCAGGCCAGAGGAGCACAGAGCCCGCCTGTGGCACTTGCTGCAAGGGAAGGGATAGGTGGGAAAGGAAGGGGGTGTGCTCCAAATCCCCTTCCCTTGCCTACTTGGTCCTTCAGGAGCACTAAAGAAGCAGAGGAAAGTGATTTTGGAGCTGCTGCAGCTTCCCCCCCCCCCCGCGCCCACTGCCAGCACCACTTGCAACTGAAACAGATGAGACCAGTTCAGTGAGGAACAAACCCAAGCCCCGTCATGCCTCTGTCACCTTCCCTTTTGAACCCAGGCAGCAAGAGGAATAGTGGTGGAGGGAGGCAGATGGGCAGAGGAAGCAGAGGCATAACTAGAAGCTCTGGCACATGGTGCAATGGCATCACGATGTCACATGACAGCCAAGTTCTCCCTGGAGGAGGAGGTGCCGGCAGCTTCATGCCCCCAATTCCTTCTCGTTCAAAAGAGCACCTCCAGAGGCGAAGGAACGGGAGGACGCAAGCCACCAGAGCCTTCTGCTCCAGGGAGAACCTGGAAGTGACTGCCTTGCACTGCTTATGGTTCTCTTGGAGGAGGAGACGCTCACTGCGGCACCCCCCCCCCCGTTCCTTTTCCTGTGGAGACTCCCCCTTGAAGGAGGCAGCACTCAGCAGAAGGAACAGGGGTGTGAAGCCACTGCAGCATGTGCCCCCTCCTCCGGGAGAACCATAAGCAGTACAAGGAGTCATGCACCCCCCTTGGCATGGGGTCTAAGGAGCCCCTCAGGCTCTGCCCTTGTTACAACTCCGAGAGGGAGGCCCCTTCTGCCAATCTGCCGTCTGGGGTGGCCACCAGTTAGTCTCACAGATGGCTGGCCAGTGGCACAGGGGGCGCAGGCCCCCCCGCTGTCAAGATCTGATGTGCCAGACCTGGGATGTCTCCTTTCCAGGAGCAGGTTTGGAAGGATGTTGCACTAAGAACTGAGCAGCAGCTTCTGGCCAGGTCACTCTCAAGAGGAAGAGCTGAGTCCCCTTCTTGAAGTTGCAACCAGCCTTGACCAGACCCAGCCATCGTTCAGCTCTGTACAGACCTTCCTCTCCACAATGTGACCGGGAAGGGGGGGGAGATCAATTAATTAATTCCCCACAGCCGGCCCAGCTGCAAATCCCTGAATTCCGGTCAGACACTATTCTGCCCTTCCTGAGAGGACCAGAAGGAGAGAGTGTTAACCCTTTGCTTGCAGGTGCAGAGCCTTGCGTGCCATTGGCTTTTGCAGGAGCGACGCAGGAACAGCAGAATCGTGGCTCTGAGGTCCAGGTGGATGGTCTTAGCTGAGCTAACTCTTCCATTGGCAGTCTGTATAAATGGCAGAGACAGCAGAAACCACTCTGCATTACCTTCCTGCCCCACCTTAGCTATACCACGGGCAGCACAATCCTACCTTGCACTGGAACATAAGTTAGTTCAGCCCCCTTTCAAAGGCATCTAGGCCAAATGCCATCACCAGATGCTGTAGCAAGGAGTTCCACAGACTAACTACACGGTGAGTAAAGAAATATTTTCTTTTGTCTGTCCTAAATCTCCCAACACTCCATTTTAGCAGATGTTCCCTGGTTCTGGAGTTATGTGAGAGGGAAAAGAGCGTCTCTCTATGCACTCTGTCCACCCCTGCATAATTTTGTATGTCTCAATCATGTCCCCCCTCAGGCACCTCTTTTCTAGTCTTAAATGTAAAGTGATAGAAATGTGAGCTTGGATGCCATTGTATCACATTGGCCAGTCCCCTGCACTGAGTTCCAGCCATGACATGGACCAGAGGTGGGGAGACAGGCACATGTCCATTGCATCCCGCTCCACATTACAAAGGGGATTTCAACAGATGATAGCTTACTCAGTGACAGTCCTGTCTTCTTCGTCACATCTGGTTCCACAAATGGACGTCATCTGTTGTCAATGCTTTCCAGTCCTTCTGTCATAAATCAAAATGAACCTGCATTGACATTATCCACAAGCTACACTGTGCAGCACTAAAGATCTGAAATCTCCATAACTCTTTCCATTAGTGGATTCTAAGCATTCTTGAACAGCACAAACCCATGCACATTTACTCAGTCCCACTGTATTCGATGGGGCTCACTCCCAGATAAGCATGCAAAGCTGCTCAGCCTCTAAAAAGAGTTGAACCTTTGCCACTTTCTCCTGGGTATTCTGCTCTTTCAAACAGGAGCAGCATGGCTTTAAACAGATTAGTCTTTTGAGATGCTATCTTAAGAGGATTCACAGGGGACCGACTTGATTAGACTCCAGAGCCTGTCTATGATGGGAGCAAGAGGGTGGGGAGGCCTGGCAGTGCAGGTGCCAAGAGGAGGGTCTGCAAGCTGCCACCTGGGCTGGCAGCCTGCAACATGGTTTTGACGTCTTTAAGTGCATATTCCATTCCATGGGAATTTTTCCATGATTTTCAACTGCTGTGCTGCAAACTCCCGCAGAATACCTTTGGACCTTTTGTGGCACACCAGTTGAAAATCACTGCCCTAACCAAAGGAATTGAGATGAGCGACAGTTGGGCATGATGGGAAATGGTTCACTGTCTGGAGAAGTGTTCATATAACTCCACCACTCAACGCTGCCTCTCCTTTATTCTCACCCTTCCTCTTTTGCAAACAAGGTTGGCCTGTGACCTCCCAGCACTGGAGGAAGCACATCAAATGCTGCCTTGCCTTCACTTGATGCCTTGCTAGGACAAATGCTGCCCCTCTGACCCAGAAGAGTGCCAATCTCAACTGCTTCTCCGCCTGCTCTCTGGATTCAGAAAGGAGTGGGACAGATGGGAGCAGAGTCCCCCACCCTTTTCTGCTGCATTCCTTTTCAGATTCAGGGAATGGGAGCAGAAGTGGCATAGGCGTGGAGAGGCGGGTGGCCAATTCCTCCTGCCAATTCAGGGGATGGCCCAGGCAGTCTGCCTGGTTAGAAAACAAGCCTTGCAAGCTCAAATGGGTTTCACTGGTAGCTCAACAACAGAAGGCACTTGGTGGGGCCCTTCACTGCAATAGCGATGCATGTGTGCCTGGTGGAAGAGGACACTGGGATAACTGTGCTTCAAAGGAGTAGGTGGGACTGTGACTGCTTGGTCTCCCAGTTTGACATCACAGTGACTAAGCCATTAGAACAGACCCTGGACTTTGGATGTACTGCTAGTGGATTCTGTTCTGGTTCCATTCCAGGTGAGCGGCTTCAGAGGCTTCTAGCACTGCAAATATCACAATACCAAGAGCATCAAAATGGATGTCAAGATGCGGAGTGCTTCGGAGTGAGAATATTTGAACCCAACAAGCCTTTTCTCAGCAGCTGTTCTGCTTGATTACACACCAGCTATTACAGCATCCTGGGGAAAAAGGAGTTTCAGCTGCCCTGGCTCTGAAGCTGGTGTTTTTAGAGTGGGAAACCATTAGTAAGGAGAACATGGGAGGAGGATGCCTCAGTGGTTCATAGTATCATGTGGATTACACATTTTGAGAGTGGGAGACTTACATGACTGGCATGCAAACGGACTTCTTGGTCTCCCAGTTTGATGTCACAGCGACAAAGCCATTGGTACAGCCCCTGGACTTCAGATGCGCTCAAATGTGCAGCAGGTTTTGGAGTCGCAACACACGATCGTGTACCACTCACATAAAGCTCCATTGCTAATCAGTGCCACAACATGACACACATGTCACGGGACTTCACATACTAATGTGCCACAACAGATGATAGCATCCCACCTGCAAACAGAGCAGCAACAAGCAAATGCACCGCAATATGTCATGCGCATGATGCAGCTCAACTCATATGTCACAGGTCATATTTTGTACCAAAACACAGAACGTCTCACACGCACATATATACGCATGCAGCCACATGTCATATGCAAGTCCACACAACAACAACACACACAAGTGTGTAGTTAAATAACACACAAAGGGCGCAATCCTAACCCCTTATGTCAGTGGTTCTCACACATTTAGCACCGGGACCCACTTTTTAGAATGAGAATCTGTCAGGACCCACTGGAAGTGATGTCATGACCAGAAGTGGCATCATCAAGCAGGAAAATTTTTTAACAATCCTAGGCTGCAATCCTGCCCACACTTACCCAGGAGTAAGTCCCACTGACTATCATTGATCAAAGAATATACATAGTAGCTTGTTCAATATACAGGTCTGTAACACTTCTCCAAATGCAGTCACATACCATGTCTAACATATTAAAAATAAAATATTGACATGAATGGGGACCCACCTAGTGGGTCCCGACCCACAGTTTGAGAAACACTGCCTTATGTCAGTGCTTTCCAGCACTGACATAAGGGCAATGCAGCTCCGAGGTAAGGGAACAAACATTCCCTTACTTTGAGGAGGCCTCTATGAGTGACACCCAACTGCAGGATGCAGCACATGTCCCATTGGCACTGCTATGCCAGTGCTGGAAAGCACTGACATTAGGGATTAGGATTGCGCCCCAAATCTCACAGCTATAGATGATCCCTTCTCTTCATCAAAAAGACACATGCTTACTTGTGCCAGAGGCAGTCATTTTTGTTTAGGGAAGCTGGTCTCACCAGGGCAGCTTCAATCTACTAAACAGACATGAGTTACTCAAGGGTGCCCTTAGTTAAGCCATTTCTACCCCATGTTTCTCTGATGACCTGCAAGAAATAGACGACGCACGCAAAACAGCTGTCATTGACATGGAGCTGAGCAGACTGCAGATGGACATCGTCGCCCTTCAAGAGACTAGGCTGCCAGATTTCGGATCTGTCAAGGAGAGAAATTTCTCATTTTTCTGGCAGGGAAAACCACCAAACGAAACCAGGGAACATGGCGTTGGCTTTGCGGTCAGAAATACCCTGCTGAAATCCATCATCCCACCTACTGTGGGAAGTGAAAGAATTTTGTCCCTGCAGCTCCAGTCATCAGCAGGACCTATCACTCTCATCAGTGCTTATGCACCGACTCTGTCGTCTCCAGCAGAAGCCAAAGACAAATTCTATGATGACCTGGCCACCACTGTCAAGAAAATCCCTGTTAAAGAGCCATTGTTCATCCTCGGCGATTTCAATGCTAGAGTTGGTGCTGATAACAGTTCATGGCCCACTTGCTTAGGTCAGTTTGGCACTGGGAGGATGAACGAAAATGGCCAACGCCTGCTAGAGTTTTGCTGTCATCACGGTCTCTGTGTCAGCAACACGTTTTTCAACACAAAGCCCCAACATAGAGTCTCTTGGAGACATCCAAGATCAAAGCACTGGCACCAGCTCGACCTGATCCTCACCAGACGCTCCAGCCTTCCCAGCATCAAGATCACACGCAGTTATCATGGTGCTGCCTGCGACACTGAACACTCCCTGGTGTGCAGCAGAGTGAAACTGCAAACAAAGCGACTGTATCACACGAAAAAGGAAGGAAGACCTCGCATTGATACCAGCAAGACCCGGGATCAGAGAAAAGTGGAGGAATTTGCACAAGCGCTTGAGGAATCTCTTCCAGGCCCGGCCGACGCAAACGCATCCAACAGATGGGAACATTTCAAGAATACCGTTTACAACACCGCCTTGTCCATATTCGGCAAAAAGACCAACAAGGCGGCAGACTGGTTTGAAGCCCACTCTGAGGAGTTGACACCAGTCATTGAGGAAAAGAGGAGAGCTCAAGCAGCATACAAGGCCAGTCCCAGTGAGCGCAACCTGCAGGTCCTCCGAACTGCTCGCAGCAAAGTCCAACAGACTGCCAGGAGATGTGCTAACGACTACTGGCTCCAGCTCTGTTCCGAGATACAGATAGCAGCTGACACGGGCAACATCAAGGAGATGTATGATGGTATCAAGCAGGCCCTAGGTCCAACACAGAAGAAAATTGCCTCTCTGAAGTCTGCCACAGGCGAGGTCATCCAGGATCGGGCGCAGCAGATGGAACGCTGGGTGCAGCACTACTCTGAGCTATATTCCAGAGAAAATGTAGTCACCGAAGAAGCACTGAACAACATTGAGTGCCTGCCTGTGCTGGAAGAGCTTGACAGTGAACCAACCCTAGAAGAACTTCACATGGCCCTGGACTCCCTTGCCTTTGGCAAGGCACCTGGAAAAGACAGCATCCCTGCTGAAGTCCTAAAATGCTGCAAAGAGATCATCGTCACTGAGCTGCATGAAATCCTCTGTCTCTGCTGGAGAGAAGGTGGAGTACCTCAAGACATGAGGGATGCAAACATCATCACGCTGTACAAGAACAAAGGTGACAGGGGTGACTGCAACAACTACCGCGGCATCTCTCTCCTTAGCGTTGTAGGAAAGCTGTTTGCCCGAGTTGTACTAAAGAGGCTCCAGGTACTTGCAGAGAGCGTCTATCCAGAATCGCAGTGTGGATTCCGAGCCAACAGGTCCACCACTGATATGGTATTCTCCCTTAGACAACTGCAGGAGAAATGCAGGGAACAACGACAGCCACTCTTTATAGCCTTCATAGATCTCACAAAGGCTTTTGACCTGGTCAGCAGAGACGGCCTCTTCAAGATTCTCCCCAAGATTGGATGTCCACCCAGGCTCCTCAGCATCATCAGATCTTTCCACAAGGACATGAAGGGCACTGTTGTCTTCGATGGCTCCACATCAGACCCTTTTGACATCCGAAGCGGAGTGAAGCAGGGCTGTGTTCTTGCACCAACCTTGTTTGGGATTTTCTTCGCTGTCCTGCTGAAGCAGGCCTTTGGAACTGCAACAGAAGGCATCTATCTCCGGACCAGATCAGACGGAAAGCTCTTCAACCTCTCCAGACTGAGAGCAAAATCCAAAGTCCAGCTGAAATGTCTGCGTGACTTCCTCTTTGCCGACGATGCAGCTGTCACTACCCACTCTGCCAAAGATCTCCAGCAGCTCATGGATCGTTTTAGCAAGGCCTGCCAAGATTTTGGACTGACAATCAGCCTGAAGAAAACACAGGTCATGGTTCAGGATGTGGACTCACCTCCCTGCATTACAATCTCTGAGCATGAACTGGAGGTTGTCCATGACTCTGTGTACCTTGGCTCAACGATCTCCGACACTCATTCTCTCGATACCGAGCTAAACAAGCGCATCGGTAAAGCAGCTACCACGTTTTCCAGACTCACAAAGAGAGTCTGGTCCAACAAGAAGCTGACGGAACATACCAAGATCCAGGTCTACAGAGCTTGCGTCCTGAGTACACTTCTGTACTGCAGCGAGTCATGGACTCTTCGCTCACAACAGGAGAGGAAACTGAGCGCTTTCCACATGCGCTGCCTCCGACGCATCCTCGGCATCACCTGGCAGGACAAAGTTCCAAACAACACAGTCCTGGAACGTGCTGGAATCCCTAGCATGTATTCACTGCTGAAACAGAGACGCCTGCGTTGGCTTGGTCATGTCGTGAGAATGGATGATGGCCGGATCCCAAAGGATCTCCTCTATGGAGAACTCGTGCAAGGAAAGCGCCCTACAGGTAGACCACAGCTGTGATACAAGGACATCTGCAAGAGGGATCTGAAGGCCTTAGGGATGGACCTCAACAAGTGGGAAACCCTGGCCTCTGAGCGGCCCGCTTGGAGGCAGGCTGTGCAGCATGGCCTTTCCCAGTTTGAAGAGACACTTTGCCAACAGTCTGAGGCTAAGAGGCAAAGAAGGAAGGCCCATAGCCAGGGAGCCAGACCAGGGACAGACTGCACTTGCTCCCAGTGTGGAAGGGATTGTCACTCCCGGATTGGCCTTTTCAGCCACACTAGACGCTGTGCCAGAACCACCTTTCAGAGCGCGATACCATAGTCTTTCGAGACTGAAGGTTGCCAATACCCCATGTTGCATATACGCAACAGGAATCAAATGTGTACACCTGTGGGCTAGGCAGAAATGGGTTAAAAGGGGTGATTTATAACAAGAACAGTCACAACTCAGTATTCCAAAGGCACACAAGGGAATTCCACCAATGGAAGGACAAATGCTGATGAATTTGTGACATACCTAATCTAAACTGCCATAAAGTTTAAATAAATTTTGAGGAATATGTTTTGCAGAAGCAAAAATCCGCTGCAAACAGCACAACACACTTGATTCAAACAAACATTTAAAACTGCTGTATTCAGTCATTTTAAATGGGATGTTTCTAAAAAAAAATGTGAGTAGAACCCCTCACAAGTTAAGAGCCTCCAGGCCTAACATCATATTGACCAGACAAACTGTCGTGATGTTAGGATGAACAGAACGTTCTGACTGTTTAATGTAATCTGACTTTGAAGAACTCAAATTGCCTGAATTCCGGTTCCCTTATAATTACTCTAAAATTGTTGTGAAACATTTTGTGCATTTATAGAAAGGGCAAATGAAAAATGTAATCTAGATTGCCAACAACCAAAGACAAAAATTGACTTCTCTTGCCTTGGCTATTATGTGCAGAAGTCAGTGGTGTAGCTAGAGGAGGTACAAAGCACTAAGTTTTGGAGGAAGCCTCACCCTGGTGTGAAAGCAGCCCATCCCCATCAAAACCATTCCAGGCCAAGAACAAAACAGAAGCAACGCTCCCTAAAAAACTTAGTGCTCTGCACCCCCTTCCAGCTACACCACTGGCAATGGTTATTGATTTTTCACATTTATTGAAACAAAACCAATTCCTGATACAAGTGGCCTTTGTAAGCAATAGAACTTTTATTGAGAATACACACAACCCACGTTCTGTGTGACTTGGTTTTATTATTGTCATTAATTTAATCAAAAGGCGTATTTTTGTTTTTGAATTTCTGCTATGTTTTTGTTTCTGCTCTGCTAGTCTCCCAACATTTAAATTTGTATGATCCAGTTAATAAACTGATACCGCTTCCATGCTTGCATCACGAAGGGACACACAAACTTACTATATTTGCTGTGTACTGGGAGGCTGGGGGATAATAGGCCCTCAGTTCAGCTGTACTTGTCGTAAGAGGCGACTAAACAGCCACCCACCAGGTAGATGGGACTCGTCAGCCTGGGAAGGCAGCTCATCTGAGAGAAGGAAAACCCTGATCCCAAACCTCCACTGCCTTGTGGGTACATCCAGTTATGGAAAAGGCTTCAGGATCAACCTCGAGGCAAAATCCGGAGCCGGAGTCCCTGAGGCAGTTCATGGCTGAACACAGTCACGTTCTGGCAACTCCTGCGACACCGCTGGAACCAAACAACTGTATTGGCTTCTGTCTTTCCATTGGACCATTCCAGCAATGTGGAGAGGGGGGATTTGCTGCATGGGTAACAGCCTATACTCCATACCTACTTTACCCACGCTTCGTGCACTGGAGGGGAAACTGTTCCAGAACCACTATTCAGAGCGCAATACCATAGTCTTCCAAGACTGAAGGATGCCAACCATACTGGGAGACAACCACACATATGAAGATAAATGGCTGCTCTCTGCTTCCACCTGGAGGAAAGGAAAGAAGCTTCACAGCAGACCTAGTTTTTCAACATTTCCCAAACAGAAGCTACAGTATGACATCAGGGGTGTTTGTGCCCGGCACCAGGAAACCTCAAAATTGCTGATTCCCTGTGCAAAGTGTGTGGACCCGGATATCCTAAAATGTGCTTATTTTGCAGAAGCATGACTTGTAGAATTTCAGGTTTACATGCACTGAGGAATAAGGTGCACATTGAAATTCAAAATGTCTTAAGAAAATGTGCATGCACTTTATATTGTCAAATGTATTAGGTTATAATTCCCATGTATACTGTAATATAAAGGCATGGCCCGGTATCCACAGAGAATCCATTCCAGGGACCTCCTGTGGCTGTGGAAACCGCAGATAAAGGGAACCCTGCCGCTGTGCCCCCTGCACCCATTAGCATTATCTGCAGTGCAATCCTATGCACATCTGCTCAGAAATAAGTCACATTCTGTTCAATGAGGCTTACTCCCAGGAAAGTGTGCATAGGATTGCAGACTTAAATGCTTCCTGGACCAAAAATGTTCTTGCTTTACAGGCTGCTATAAGCTTATAGCAATGCACAGGCTGCTGGCAGCCTGAACACTTGAAAAGGCTAAATCAAGGTAACAGGACGTTAACAGCTTCCTGTTAACCTTGATCTAGTTTTTTTCAAGCATTCAGGCTGCCACAAGCTCCCACTGTCCCCACCCCCCTCCTACGCTTGAACCACCTTCCTCCCCACCCAGTTTCATCCCTTCCCTGCCACTTGGCAGTAGACTTACCACTGATGACTACCAGGGCTCCTCCAACCATCATGGAGACCCAGTACCCGCACATGCTGGCCTCTGTGCTGGTGCTTCCTTCCTTCTGGCCACCGTGAAGAGCCTTATGGTACTTTTGCAATGGCCATCTGCCAGGCTGTACAAGTAAGACTGGTGCTGGCCCTGGGTTGGATTGGGCCATTAATCTCTTATAACATAATCATAATCATGTCTGCTCAAAAGGAAGTCCCATTTATTTCAATGAGACTTATGCCCAAATAAGTGTGCATAGTAGTATACCCCATCGAACTTAGTGGAACTTGCTCTCAAGTAACCATGTGTATAATCCCGTACAAGAGTGCAGTTAGCCACATGCTACATCAGCTCTCCTGTAACGTGATCTGCAGTGATAGAACTGATTATAAATTAATATGACAAAAGCCAAGGAAATAATATACAGTATTTTGAAGTTCAGAGAAAATATTTTTGTTCGCAACTTTGGTCACTTACTTCTTTATCATGGTTTATTGCTGTTTGGGGTTACAGGTGGTGCCTCATTAACCGCAGGGGTTCCATGGAAAGTCAGAATGCCAGATGCAAGGGAGGGCGCCAGGATGCAGTTCTCTTATTGTCTTGTGTGCTCCCTGGGGCATTTGGTGGGCCACTGTGAGATACAGGAAGCTGGACTAGATTGGGCCTTTGGCCTGATCCAGCAGGGCTCTTCTCATGTTCTTATGGAAAGCCATTTCTGGTTTGGGGTCAAAACCAGAAGTGATGTTTAAAGGCCGTACAAGGCCTTTGGAGGGCTGAGGAGGATTTCCCCAGCCCTCCAGAGGCCTTGTAAGGCCTTTAAACGCCACTTCCAATTTTGATGCAAAACTGGAAGTGTCCTAAGAAGGCCTCCCAGAGGCCTTAGAAGGCATTCTATGCACAGCCTCCCTGGCTCTTAGATCACCTTCCAGAGACAACTGGAGCAGTTCCGGTCACCTTTGGGGGGTTCCAGTTGGACCAAATCTGGCTCAATTTGGGTTTGGTTGACCCACGCTGAGCAAAATTTGCAGATGTAAAATCTGCGGATAAGTAGGTTCAACCTGTTGCAATTATTTGGTAACAAAGAAATGGCCTTTTGCACATACCCAGACACTGGCTTTTCTTTATTACTGCTGCATCCGTGCTACAATTTATGTGAAAAAGAAACTGCTGTCATGATTTCCAGTAGAAATTAAATATTAACATTCTGATTTGCCCTGAGGCATGGGAAAGAACTTCCATGTTTGGAACTCTCATAGATTTGTTTTTTTTTAAATCTGCAATGATCTTTTTTTTGTAGTAAACTTTCATACATTTTAACAGGTCGCTGTAGCCACACAGTAGTTGCTGGGAACAGACGAGAAAGAAGTGGAAAAGAAACCTTAACAACTCTCCGAAAGTGGTCCAATTGCCAGAGTTCAACTCTGCACTTCTGAAAGACTCACTTTTGACTTCCCTGTTTCAGCAAAGGCACTCTGGAAAGTGGCTGATAAAGCAAAGAGCAGAATCATCACGCCACATCTGAAACTAAAAGGCATGGCCAAGAGCAATTTTGTACGTGTCTGTTAGCAGAATGTCAGAAAACTCCACTTCTGCAAGTGACAGCTAGATACCCTGGTGCACAGAAACGTGGGTCTGCAAAAGGGGGTGATTTTTGTCCTGCAAGCTGGCCATTCTGAGCAAATGGTGCCCTGGTTTGCTGATGAGGAGGCTCTTGGGTAGGAAATGAAGCATCGCTTGACTAATGGCAGAGAACTGGATAGATTAAAAAAAAAGCCGAGAATGGACAGAAGTGTCATGGCACCTTACAGATGCACTAGGTAGTTGGAAATGAAGTACTGGTTGGGTCTGGAAGGATGCTGGGGAGCAAACTCAGCAGCAACCACCAGATGTTTGGATGTACGAAGGGTGGGGGGAGTTGCGCATCACTGAACAGTTGTAAGCACCTTTTCACGTCGGTGCGACCCAGCAAAGACCCCCAAGGGAGCTTCACTCAGAACTGAAATGCTTACCAGGAAGAAGACCAGAATGTCTCTTGATCATTTAAGTTAACGATAGATAGTTGCTGGCCACAGAAAAGAGGAAATACAAGGTACTGGAAAGTAGGTAAGGTCATAATGTTTATTGGATCAAAGTCTGTTGATGCAGAAGTTCCTTATTCTGGAAAACTCTGGTCCATTGAAACGACAACAAAAACCCAACTTTTTCTTAGACACCAAAGCTTTGGTTTTCCTTTAAAAATATTGTTTTTGTAAAGAAGGCAGATTACTTTCAGAATAATAAGGATTAAAAAATAAGAGTTTCAAAGATTCAGATTAGCAGCTGGTATAATAATCCTAAACTAGTCCCTTCTTGCACACAAGCCCTCTAGCCATTGGCTGAGCTGCTGTGATGTCATTAAGGGTGCAATCCTAACCAACCTTCCCGCACTGACCTAGCCACAATGCAGCTCCAAGTTAAGGTAACAAGTATAACCTTACCTTGAGGAGACCCCCTTTACTTGCCTCCCCACTGCAGGATGTAGTGCACGCCCCATTGGCACAGCTATGTCAGAGCTAGAAAGTTGGATTGCGCCCGAAGTGCTCTAACTGGGCAGCTGGAGTGGTCATCAATAGACCTTTAGTGACTGGGCTGCTTCAATAAGAGAAGTGAAAGCTTTGATTAGGAAAGAACCTCACATAGTTGCTATGCTTTTGTTGGGAAGATGGGGTGTATCTGTCAGTTGCTGTGTGCTGTGCTGCCATGATGCAGTTCATGTCTTGGATCATTTTTTTATTATGTACACTGCACATTTGTATACTGCCCTTTTCATCAAGGAGCCCAAGATGGCACACATAGCTACTTCCACTTACTTTATCCTCACAACAACCCAAAGAGGTAGACTTACGCTGAGGCATGTTGACTGGCCTAAAGTCACCCAATATGATTCATGTCTGAGCAAGGATTTGAACTCACCTCTGATCCAGCTCTCAGGCTTTAACCACTTCTTGTAACCCCTTCAGCAGGAGCTTCTCGTTCTACACGTTCCAGCAGGTTAACTGTGATAAGCTGAAACAGAACAAACAAATAACAACACAAAAGAGACAAACTGGTTTATTGCAGCTTGGCACAGTTTGCTTTACCAAAGAGATGAAGGGCACAGTCCACTGAAAGCCAGGCCACTACATCTGGGTGCAATTCAGATTCATTAATACTTTTCTAACTCTCTTGTCTAGACACTGACTTGGTTTGGGACCCAATTCAGCAACTCTGAACTAGTTTTGAACTGGTTCAGATACACTTTATACTGGCTGATAAATGTATAACTTTTATAACTGCAGCAAAACACTCTTAAAAGAGATGATAAAAAATAAACACTTATGGTAAGAAGCATGAACTTCCATTGGCATACTTGACATTGGAATAGAAACTTTCTAAAGTCACTTTGAAGTTCATGGAAGCAACTAGATTTTGGATCAAGATTTTTTCTCCTATGAGAGGGTCAGACTGGAAATTGTAAGGGCCAGGGCCAAGAGGAGAGGGAGCTGGTATCTGGCATTCTGAGGTAGCCTACTTCTAAAACCAGGAGGTATACCCATCAAGGCTTCTAATCTGCAATGTCCACTGGTTCTGGTGTTGTGGGAGAAGGAAAAGAGCCCCATCATAAGAACATTAGAAGAACCCTGCTGAATCAGTCCAAAGGCCCATCTAGTCCAGTCAGTTACATGTATGTAACTCAGAGCTGCCCACCAGATGCCTCAGAGAGTACACAAGACAGCAAGATACTTGCATCCTGTTGCCACTCCCTTGCACTTGGCCTTCTGGGGTAGCCTACTTTTAAAACCAGGAGGTTGCATATGTTCATAATGGCTTGTAACATGATGAACTTTCATTCCAGAAATTGGTCCAATCCCTCTTTCAAGGCATCTAAGCCAGGCATCATCACAACATCCTGTAATAAGGAGTTCCACAAGTTAATTGCACACTGGGCAAAAGGGTGGCTCTGGGAGACCTCAATTCTGACAAAGCTACTTCTCATGGCTTGTAACCTGTGATGGACGTTTCCTCCATAAAATCTGTCCAATCCCCCCGTAAAAAGGCATCTACACCAGGCGCCATCACCACATCCTGTGGAAAGGAGTTCCACAGGTTAACTGCACGCTGGGTAAAAGCGTGGTTCTTGGAGAGACAGCTACTTCTCATGGCTTGCAACCTGTGATGGACTTTTCCTCTGGAAGTCTGTCCAAACCCCATTTTAAAGGCATCTAGGCCAGGTGATGTGCTATCACCACATCCAGTGGCAAGGAGTTCCACAAGTTAATTGAAGACCGGATATGTTCCTTTTGTCTGTTCTAACCTTCCTGACACTCAATGGGTTTACTTCTGAGTCTGGCACATGTATGCGAGGCCATGCAGTCTCAGGTGGGCTTACTCAGAAGTGAGTTCCATTGAGGACCATAGCATTACTCCCATGTAAACATGTCCCCCCAACAGAAGCAGAATGAGGCGCTGCACTAATCAAGTCTTGGCTCCTCCACCTCCTTTCCCTGCCCAGGAATCCTTCTTCAGCATGCAAGGCTGGCTACAGCTATACTCTAGCGGAAACTACGATTCCCAGGATTCCTTGCAGCGGCGGCCATTGTATCGAGCTCTCGAAGTCACGGTCCTTCCCCTGAGGTCTCGCGAGACCTCATGTCAACCCGACGCCTGCGCAGTGCGGTTCTGCCCGCGGGAGAGAAGGCGAAAGGGGGCGGGGCTTACCCTTCGCCTCACTCCGAGCCCCGCCGCCATCTTGTTTCGCCGCCGCTGGCCGTCGCGCCGTCCGCTGCATCCCCGCCCCCCCCTCGTTTCGGCCGGGCTCGCGCGGGCTGGGGTGGGCGCCCCCGCACCCGCTCCCGGGGCGAGGCCGCGAAGGTGAGTCCGGGGGGACGCGAGAGGCTCGGGGGGGCCCGTGAAGAGGAGTGGCGGTTGGAACCTTGTTTTCCCCTCCCCCCTCCTGTCACCGCCATTCAACGCGCCCTCTCTACGGATTGGCTGCGGCGCCCGCGCGCCGTCCGCCCTAATTGGCCGGCGGGGAAAGAGGAGGGCGGGCCACGCTTTCGCCTGGCGATTGGGTGAGTGGCAGGTGCGGACCGCGGTGAAGCCAGGGCGAGGCGGAAATAACGACCTTTCGCGCTCCTTTGGTCTCCAGGATCCCAACAGCGGTTGAAGGGGGCGCGGCCAGTCGCGGGGCGAGCCCAGAGGGGCGGGGCTGGCTAAGATTCAGGAGGGAAAGCGGGAGGTTCAGAGCAGGGGTGTGATTGACATCAGATTCTGCCAGGGTAGTGTGGCTGGGGAGGCAGAGCCTCCCCATGGTGGGTGGGTAGGCAAAGACTCCCCACAGGCAGTTGCTGGGGAGGCAGGTGAGGCAGAGCCTCCCCTGGGTGGGTGGGCAGGTCTCACCTGCCTCCCTAGCCACCACACAGGGGAGGCTGTACCTCACCTACCTCTCCAGCCATTGCCTGTGGGGAGCCTCTGCCTACTGACCCACCCAAAATGGGGAGACTCTGCCTCCCCAGCCACCACACAGGGGAGGCTCTGCCTCTTCACCCACCCACCCAACATGGGGAAGCTCTGCATCCCCAGCTACTGCCTGTGGATGAAGGCTAGCTGCCAGCCCCACAAGGCATTCTGATACAGACCTTCCTTCTTCCACCATTATCCAGTTCTTTTCTGAGTACTCTTAAAGGTCGTTGCAAGTACCCCTGGGAACCACTGCTCTGTTGCAACCCACTAGACCACTGGTTCTCATACATTTAGCACTGGGACCCACTTTTTAGAATGAGAATCTGTCAGGACCCATTGGAAGTGATGTCATGACTGGAAATGACATCATCAAACAGGAAAATTTTTAACAATCCAGGGCTGCAATCCTACAGGAGTGTGCAATCCACACTTACCCAGGAGTAAGTCCCGTTGACTGTCATTGTTAAAAGAATATACATAGTAGTTTGTTGAAAGTAGAGGTCTGTAACATTTCCTCAAATACCGTCACATACCATGGTAGCATCAAGTCTAATATATTAAAAATAAAATACTGAAATGAATGGGGGCCCAACTGAAATTGGCTCGCGACCCACCTAGTGGGTCCCAACGCACAGTTTGAGAAACACTGCACCACACCAATGGTCCTCAAAATAAATATATGATCACACTCTCACACCTGGAGATACCTGTCTGATGTCTCCTTTCAATATTTTAGGTACTGTACAAAATCTGGTCCTGTTGCAGTGGCGTCACTAGGATTTGCATCACCTGGTACGGGAGGCCTGCTCATCACCCCATGTAGTGGGCGGGGCAAGCCCCAGGTGGGCATGGTGATGTATCATCACCCCACCCCCACTGGTTTATTTGGCTGCACCTTTTGTTAGAATACAGATATTTCAGTGTGGTTTGTTTCATTGCATTCTACATGAAATTACACATTGATTGATATATAACATGTTGGGATTATTCCTCCAAATTCTGATTTTAGTGATTTTGAAAATTTGTAGTCTCACACACACGCACCCCCTACCCCCGTGTCAACTTACTAACACCTTATTGCAGCATTTCTCAAACTATTAGCACTGGGACCTACGTTTTAGAATGACAATCTGTCCAGGACCCATTGGAAGTGATGTCATGGTAAGAAGTAACATCATCAAACAATTAAAATAAATAATTATAAATAATTAAATTAAAATAAAATAATTAAATAAGGGGGAGCCAGTCCTGTTCCACCAAGTGAATCTACTCTGAAGTAAGTCCTATTGTGGTCAATGGGCCTTACTCTCAGGAAAGTGTGGGTAGGTTTGCAGCCTGTGAGCCCAATCCTATGCATGTCTACTCTGAAGAAAGTCCCATAGTGGTCAGTGGGGCTTACTCTGTAGTCTGCCTACAGTAACAACCCCCAAAAAGAATCAGTGAGATTTCCAGCCCTCCTAGTGCCCAGTTTAAAGTTCTTCTATTTCAGTCATATCAGAATAAAGACCCTCCTGGCTTCACAAGTGCAAAATAGAAAACTTTCCCCTTACCATTCAAGCCTCTTTTTTGTGTTTTTTTTTTGGGGGGGGGGCTGCCTTCTGGAGCAACTCAATCGGATCAGGGCCCTTCTGGTCTGTTCTGGTCTAACCCTAACCCTGGCCTGACCACCAGCCATGGCACGTCTGCCTACTCATGAGTAAACGCGACTGTCAGGCTGCTTTGTTTTTCATAGGGCTCCATAGACTGGGAGGGAGGCAGCTGGGAGGGAGAAATCTCCTTCTCCGGCGTTTTTGGGGCTGCACTCATTGGATGAGGACCATTCTGACGTCCTTAGAGCCTCTCAGCCTGCCTCAACTAAGGCAAGTCAACCTACTCGTGAGTAAATACGACCATGTGGCTTTGTTTTGGGCTCAGACTAGCAGCTGGGGGAGCTTTTTGGGTTTTTTGGGGGGGCTGCATTCATTGGATCGGGACTATTCTGTTGTCATTGGATTCCTCTCAGCCTGCCCTTTCCGACGAACTATGGCAAGTACGCCTACTCGCAAGTAAATGCGTGATACGGCTCACTTTCCATAGGGCTCCATACTTTTTTCCTTCCGGTTTTTTGGCCATAACTTTTGAATGAAAGGAGGGATTTCAATTCTGTTTTTTGCACTGCACTCCGCTGGCTATTCCGCATCTAACGGTGTATGGCACGATGCGGTAGCTCCTAACACCGCGATGTTAGCGTGTCCTCCCCCGGACACGTCACCTCTGCGCGTCACCTGGTGCGGCCCATACCCTCCGCACCCCCTAGTGACGCCAGTGTCCTGTTGTGCTTTTGGTGACTCTCCCCTTATATTTATTGAGATGGTAGTGGGGGCATATTTGTTCTTGCTTCATTAGTTATGACTGCCTGAGTAACTCAAAACTGTTTACATTTGCCACTTTATGGTTTGTAGTTTGGTTTTTTTAAATGTTTGGGGTAGGTTACTTTCATTGTCATATTTGGTGATATGGTGAAAAACCACTTAATGTAGAATACACTTGGCGGGGAAGGTTACCATGCGCCGCTCTCGCTGCTCTTGCCACTGCTGAGGAAGCCCAGTGCCAAGTGGCACAAGTCTCTCAGCAGGTGCTGCTCATCTGGTGGCTGCCATGACGTGCCTTATGATACATTTGCAATAGCTGTTTCCCAGGCAGTCTACGAGCACACAGCGCTGCCTGAGCTCAGGATCTGGCTGCCCATGTAGAGCCCAATCCTGTGCTTGGCGGCAAAGCTCTGTACTGCCGAGCACTGTCGCAAACGTGCCGTAAGGCATGTTTGCCAGCCTCACCGCCAGGCTGCCGCCGGTGCTAGCCCAGTGCCGTCCGGTGCTGGGCTAGCGTGGGGCAGTCGCCCAGCTTCCATGGCTCTGTGGTCTCCCAGACCACCGAGCAGCGGCACAACAAGCAGGGGCGGGGAGGAGGCATTCCAGGGAGGGGGGAGGCCGGCGGGATGTGCAGAGAGGGCGGGGAGGAGGCGTGACGGGGCAGTGTGACGTGGGGAGGGGGCGGGCTGGAGGCGTGCCTGGGGAGGGATGGGAGGTAGGTCTGCAGAGCTCCGCTCAGCAGGATCCAAGGCACTCGTGCAGGGCTGTGCGCCCTACACGAGCACCTTTACCCATTGTGGGGCTGCTTACCTTACTTGGAAGCCCAGGAGGTGCAGGATCTGGCGGTAGCCCTTCTCGGTGCTGCCGAGCCTAGGCAGCTCAGGATTAGGCTGCCCGTCACAGCTAACTATTTTTTTCATTTAATTTAAATGGTACTTAATCAAGATTAATTTTATTTAGTTACAAGCCACTATTAATACAATACTATATTGTACAATCGTGCTCCTTTTCAGAACAGAGAGCCATTTGTTTGATTGTCACTGTATGATGCTTTGAAGCGTTGTGTAAATACTGCATTCTTCATACCAGAACTGTACATGGTACTTTAAAGAGTTGCATAAAGGGAAGAAGAATAGGCCCTTGACCCGAAGGCCTTAAAGTTTAGGAATAATAAGGGAGTTGATTGTACAGTGGTAGTCCTCCTTGGCCTCTTGCCAGAGCCGTAATACCAAGGCTGATTTTTGAGCCTTCACATCCCATTGCCATCCTGCCTGTGCCCTTCATTCTGTCAGAGTGTACACCCTCAATCATTTGAAGGTCTCCTGTTCCCTCAGATGGTTTTGTCCTTTCTCCTTTTCTGCCTCTTATGCCCTGAACTTCCCCCAGTATACCTGTAGGATGCTTCCTCACTCCC
This sequence comes from Tiliqua scincoides, assembly GCF_035046505.1. NCBI lineage: Eukaryota > Metazoa > Chordata > Lepidosauria > Squamata > Scincidae > Tiliqua > Tiliqua scincoides. The sequence continues at coordinate 1,708,168 of NC_089830.1, read as the reverse complement.
TTCCTTCAAATATTATCTTAAAACCCATCTTTTCTATGAAACCTGTTGGCATTAAGTCTGAATCTCCTGTTGCATCTGTGTTTTAGTGAAATTGAAAGGATCACATAGGATTCCCTTGTTAACACCGGCTTCCATTTTTTCTGTTTTCTCTAAATCTAAATCAGCAATTTTCAACTCATGGCTCACTAACAAGATGCTAAATTTTCAGGGTACACCATCAGTTTTTGACAGTTGACAAGGCACACTGTGCTGCTGGCGGGAGGCTCACATTCCCGATGGCCCTACTAATAAATGACTCTGTTCCAAACTCCAGCAGCACACTTGCAGACCATTTGCAATGCACTGGTTGAAAATCACTGCTAAATTGTAAGCTTGGTGAGCCGCTGTGAGATACAGGAAGCTGGACTAGATGGGCCTATGGCCTGATCCAGTGGGGCTGTTCTTATAAGCTCCTCATGGCAGGGAGCTTCCCTTTTATTCTGTATGGAGCAACATACATGCTGACTACTTCATACGAATGAGTCGTATGGTGTGGGAACTTGTCAGGCTGAAACCAGAAGCAGCCAAAAAGTTCAAGAAATCATGACTAGAATTTGGGCTGGCCCAAGGCCTCCTAATACAGCATGCCAAATGCTGTCTGTCCGTCCCCCACCTGATATGCCAGTATCTGCTACTCCCTCTTTCCAAGGTTCTAGCCCACTGCTTTTTCCCCTCCACATTTCCTCTTCCTCTCTATCCCCTCTTCCCTTTCCCAGAGAGTGGTAGGTGGAGCAGTACTGGAGTCAGGTAGCCAGGATAGAGGTGGGAGTTGGCCTTATGGATGGGCTGGCTCTGGTTAGAATATAGTGGGCAGCAATCAAGGCAGAAATTCACAGGTCCAGGTGCAGGCTTCCATGTTTATCATAATTCATAGTATATTGAGCAACTTTGGTGTGTTGCTTTGAATAGCAGCACTAGTTAGTGACATGAGGACATGAATTGTGCATTTGGTATAGGAAATGGGTACTTGGTATCAGGTTTTCTCATACTTAGTAGTACACCATTGGAAACAGAGCGCGATACCATAGTCTTTCGAGACTGAAGGTTGCCAATACATTGGAAACAGAGATGATCTGTGTAATTCTGTGTCTTCCTTTAAAACATATACAGCATCCCTTGAAGTTTGTAGAGAGTATCAAGCTCTATACAAGGAAGGCATTTATGGGAAAACATATTTAGTAATATCATTTAGGGATATTCTTCCAGTGTACTTGAAAAGTGCATGAGTAGGTTGAATAATGCCTCTTTTTGCTAATAAATTACAGCAGTTACACTAGAAACATTTATGACCGAATTACTGCTTTCTGAAAGCAGGGCATGCACTGTGTGGGAGGCAAAAAAGCACTAAATTTGAGATGCCAGAGATTTTCATAGTATTCAGATTGTTGATATGTACACTCAGAAATATTTTGCTAAGCAAGTTTTCAGACAGTTTTGTTGGCCAGTGCTAGCTTGCTTTAGTGAACTTGCATTCACCGAGGAGCCCAGGTGCTGCATATGACCTGCAGTGACTTTGCTGTCTGATTTCTATGGCCTTGCACTGCACTCCTGTCCTTGGAGCCATCTCCTGACCCCTGTGCTGCAGCAGCAGCAGCAGCAGAAGCAACAATAGTGCTGCCTTAAGCTAGCTGAGGCCCAGAGCCATTCTTGACCTATAAGATACTTGCACTCAGGAATGTTGGTGATTTGAAATTGGGACAGCTGTAAAGGGAGATGGTTGGAGTTGTGGGTCAGGGCAAAGTACTGTGTATTGGGAACTGGTTACTTGGAGTGAAGAAACACTGTATAATGTGTCAGGCCTTTGTTTGCTGTGGCACCCTAGGAGCAATGAGGAGTGTTTTCATTCTAAGTGAAATGCTCCCTCACCTGGCATGCCCGCACAGCATCTTGAAAAGTAGGTAGATTGCCAAGCCCTCCTTATCTTGTGTGCTACGGAAGCTGCTCCTGGTTACCCAAAATACCACTTCCAAATTGCTATCTTAGGGTTGGATCTTAAGGTTTTCTTCCTCCGGTGGGAAGGATTTCCAAAGGCTCCTTCTGTGGAAGTAAGAAAACCTTGAGAGCCTTTGAATTTCCCCCATCAGTGTTTTCATGTTGTACAATTCATTATTTGCCTCCTGGGGTGGCACAAGTCCAAGGAGAGCAGAGCGGCTTCATGCAAGTGTTGGGATTCAGTGCTGGTTCCCATCTCCGCCTCCCGCTCACCCTGTCCGCCCAGCTGTCGGCCCAGCTGGGCCAACGCAAGCCAAACCAAGGAAGCCAGCGTGGAGGCTCATGTCAGCCCCCGCAGGCTGGTGCATCTCTGAGCGCCGGCCTGGCTTCTTCCGGAGGAGACCCTTGCACCGGCCCATGGGCTCCTCGGGACTGCACCCTTAGTCTGTGTTTTGGTTCCATGCACGCATTTTATTTAACTTCCTTCCATTGCAGCTCTTATCAGCTGTAGATTACAGTATCTTAGTGCATTTTGTGAATTACCTCCCAATCCTTAACGCCCAATCCTGTGGGCACCCTGTGCTGCCAGAACTTACATTCTGGTAGCACAAGGTCCTTTATGGATGTCACAAAAGACAGTACAACATTTTGTGCAACTGGGCCTCAAGTGGCCTGTCCACAACCCCCGGTGCTGGGAAGTCAGTGCAGGGGTGGAAGGGAGGTAGGGGTGGGCAGATAGAGGGGGGAACTATGGAGAAGATGGCACATCAAGGCTGGGAGGGGGGTGGTAGTGGTAACAGTGGAGCCACCAATAACCTGCCCCCCTTCCCGGCCTTGATCCACCTTTCCAAGTCCACTTGGACTTGTGCTAGCTAAATCACTTGCACGTTTCCAAGCAGACCCAGTAGGGTAGCAAGGGCTTATCTGGAGGAGACTCCAGGACTGCTCTCCCACAGGATGTAGCATGTGTTCTGGTGGCACACTGCGTAGGCACAAGGGGGTTACAGGAGGATTCAACTTAATACTTTTTTACCTGTAAATGTTGTGATAGGGCCAAGTAGCCATCTGTGCAAGCAACCACAGCGTGTTCCACTATACTTTTCTATCTGTGAAATTTTCATGTGTTCCTCCTCTGAAGGTCTCACCTTTTGTGCAGACACTCCTCTCATTAAAGTGATTGCCTAATGTCTATAATGTTCAATGGCTTTTAAAAGATTCAACTGTCTGCATCTATCCAAGGAACTGTCTAGACCAGGAAGTCATAATAGGGGGCATCCATACCCTTTGGGGGTATGAGAACCAAATGATGGGGATAAGAGACTTGATTCTGAACAATTGAAAAAAAATTGTTGTTAGATTAGATTAACTATCACCATTATCAATACAGATTGTGGTGTTTTGTTCCCAGCTATTCAGATGTAAAGTAAAACCAAGTTGTTGGCATCTTTTGAAGTCATACTGGTACCTAATAGGACTGGTGGTGATGATGATTTGGACAGTCTGGTGAAGGGGGTGTGGGGACATATTGGGCAATCCATTGAGGGTCCGTATTTGTAAGAAGGTTAAGAACCCTGGTCTAGACCAAAGATATTTTTAGCCCTGTATATTTTTGCCAGCCCCACATGGTTCACTGACAATAGTTAAGACACTGACCAATTGAACAGTTTATACATCCTTCCAAGATTTGATAGCCATCAAATATGTAGTTAAATCACAGTGACTCTCTGTGTCACTGCTGTGTGCTCCTTAATATTTGTGGTGTTTCATGATGTGTAGAACATAAACTGTTTGCACTTCTTTTTATCTTGTGTGGGCTTCTCCATTCTAGCATGGAATCTGCAGATGTAGATTTAGATGTTTACAGTGATGGATCTGCATTAATAGTGATAATAAAAGTGATACTAGGTTGGTTGTATCCTAAGGCTTTTATGCTTTTGCTAAAGGATTCTCTGTCCACTTTTAGTCCACCTTTAGTCTCAGTAGTTATGTTATATATAGCCCACACCAGGGAAACACATAAAATCCTCAAGATGTACAGTGCACCCTCAGTATATGCGGGGATCTATTCCAGGATTCCCTGCAGATACAGAAATCAGTGGATACTGGAATCCACAGGTGGCTTGACGCAGTGCTACAGTTACTCACCTTAGGGCAGCACTGGCCCCTCCAGAGGCCAGGTCCACAGCCCACTCCACAGGATAGTAGAATCCGTGGATGCCAAGGTCCTGACTGTATACTGCTTGAAGATCAGTTTTGTAATCCCTAGATTCAAAAAGTCTGAGGTGTAAGGGTAGGGTGAATTAATTTAAATCATCGCTGCCACTCCCGGCCAATTTATATTGTAAATAAAACAATGTCCCAAATAAAAGTACATCCTAACAGGTGGCTGTAATAACAAAACACCTCAATTTAAAACCTTTGTACAACTGCAGAGAGGCATGCTATTAGCTTATAAAACATCTTATATTTTTACTATTATAGAAGAAAATTTGATACATTGCTTTTTGGGTGGAGGGACATAATCCTCATCATTTCAAGTTGCGTGAGAATTGCACTTTTGTCTCATATACAGCACAAGCTGTATTAGGTTTTAGTTTAATAAATAAATTATAGAAGAGCTTTAAGTGTTACAGGCATTGACTCTTCAAATCGTAAAGTTGCCAGTCAAGCTTTTCATATTGGTAGTTTTCATCGTTAAATAGCTGAAACTCTTTAAAAGTATAATTTAATGTTTTCTCTTTTATTTTTTAATTGCAAAGTTAGGACATGAACTTTGTCCTGTGTGTGTGAGATCCGGCCAGGAAGTGAAGGCTTTGTAAGCTGAGGCTCTGCCACTGATGAGCGCTGATGGGTGGGATATTTTCCCCTCATTTTTCTTGGATAACCTTCCTTCTGTGCGTTGCTTCCTCTAACTAGATTTTGTATGTACTCTGCACTTTTGCGCTGTCCAAACTCCTTTTTAAGTCTGGGCCTCTACTTCCAAGTAGCTTCCTTCCCCTTTGCCTGGGTTGAGGTGAAGATGATAGTTCTCCTGATATGAATTGAGCTGATTGTGCCTCTGCTTTAGTTGTAGCCCTTTTTTCCCAACAGTTTTGCATTTCAGGTTGAAAACTTAAGAAGCCACATGTTTTTGAAATTTTGGCTTCATAAGCTCAGTTAGTTTTATTAGTATAAGTAGGTTGACCAAAGAGAAAATCCAGTGATCAAAGTCATTTGCTACCTTTGTTGTGAACAGCAGAGAGTACTTCCTAGCCTTCCGTTGAGTTTTAGCTTTGTTTTGGCTGACTTCTGAACTCTGAAGTGAGCAAGGGGAGTTGCATAAAAGTGTTCTTGAAATTGTGCTTCGGAACCTGTTCCTTCCACCTCTGCTGTTCTGATTTGTGCAGGTCAGGAGGTGAACTGAATTGAAAATGAGAGTGGTGAGTAGGGGGATTGAGAAGAGATGCCCCTCCTGGTGTGCTTGGTCTTGGGTCATTCTGCATATCAAAATAGAGCAAATGTCTTGTGCTCATACTCTGAGCTGTGTATTTCTTGCTTTTTGTGGGATTGATGTTCATGTAAGCAGTCTGTTGGTCTGCAGAAAGTTTAGCATCAGAGTTCTAGAATGTAATTTTTTTTTTAAGGGACAGTTCTGTTCTAGCCCTTGGGATTGCATTGAAAAGTGTGGAGATCTCTGTGGGAAAGTCACTAAAATGGGTGTCCTTTTAGGACCCATATCAGTGGTCTGGTTGATTGGGAGTTGGTGTCCTTCAGTCCTATTACTTCTGTGAAACAGTTTCCTGTTCTTCTGACCTTGTGTCTTAGGGCTATCTAAGCCCAGTTGCCCTTTCCTGGAGGCAACTGGTTGCAAGGGACCCTGAAACAAAAACCTGTATCCCTCCTGTCCCTAGTGGAGCTTTGGGTGTCATTGCAGGTCAGTTTGGCCAAGTTGAGTCCTGGGCTGGGCTCTTGGCAGTGCCCAACCTGGTCAGTCCCTGATGCCACCCGTGACCCTGCTCTTTGCTCCTCTGTTCCCTGCTTATTTTTTTAAAGGCATGGTGGAAGCAGAATGCTCAGCCTTGCAGAGAGGCACAAAACAACGTCCTTGTATTGCAGGGTAGACACACATGGTCGGGACTTGCAAAGCTTGTTACTGTTCCCAGGCAAGTGGCCAAAAGCGAGTCTTGATAACTTACGCAGCACATGATTCTGACCAAGTCCTTGTATTTGTTGTAGTATTGTATAACCACCATGGTTCTCTGCCCATGGTTTGCCGAAGAAAATGGGTTGTATGTGGCCCTAGAACTGAGAGTTGTCACCCCCTTCACTAGAGTAGAAAAGAAAACTAAGCACAAATTAGTGTTGTGTGTGCTTAACATTTTTATACCTGGAGAGTCTGAACTCTGTCTGCTTGCTTGATAGGAAATACTCCATTGCTTCCGCTGTAATGTAGTTGGGGTTCGTGTGGTGTGTTTGCTGAATTTCCTTAATGTCATGGAAAGGGCAGAGGCTTGCAAGAAGACCCTTCTTTCTGTTGTCTGAACTATTTGGACTCTCAAGAGAGGCAGGACAAGCAGGCGGTCCCAAGAGAAGAGGGGCGCAGAAGCTTAGACCTAGGAAAACAGGCTGGAGAAGGCAGCAGGCCAAGAGAAGTGGGGTGGGGGGGTGAGTGGGAGGTGAGCCTTGGTAGAGGGCATGGGTTCAGAGAAATGAGGTGTTAGGAGGAAGGGGAACTAGAAGAATGACTGGCTGCAGGCCTCTGTTTGTGTGAGACTTTGCAGATAAGGGTGCATGAGACAAGGACACCTTTCTCTGAATTATTTTTATCTTCATTTTTGAGTCTTCCTGTAGCTACCAGTCTGCTCAATAACAGGCTTGGCAACCTACTACATTTCTGGCATTCCACATAACTGTCAATATGGGAAGAGTGGACTTTCTCATGCTGGGAGGGAGTCCCTCCTGGTGAGCAGCTAGTTCTGCCAGAGGATCACACTGAGAAGGAAATGGGGTGGGTGGGGAGACTGCAAGTGGTCCCAACTGCACACCTGGCACATAGGATGCTGACCAGTCCTGTTGCCCCATTTGCTGGGTGTGTAGGGGAAGGAGAGAAGGCTGACCAAATGCAGATCACTTCAGGAGGTGCTTGTTGCTTCCTTGGGTCTGACTACCAACAAAACTACGTTGCTGCTTTGCAGACAGCCTGTGGGGCCAGTCGGCATGCTGCTAAATTATACCTTTCAACAAATGGAGCTTTGATCACCAGTTTAAAAAAAGAAATTCTGAGAATTGGCAATGCTGGGTTTTCTCTTAAAGAAAGCTTCAGAAATGTAACCCAAGGTAGCCGAGTTCAGGCCAAAAAGCAATCTCCTTCCTTCATGATTGTTGTGGTTAAAAGTGTGTCTTTGCCAAATATTCCTTTTATGTAAGTTGTTTCTAGTTTGAAGTCTCCATGGCTGACCCCTGTTCTGCATCTCAAGGTAACTTTAAAACAGGAAGTGTACAAAGGAGGTTAGTGATGACAGGAGCAGCCAGTCCTGATGCGGCCATCTTCCTAGATAAAAGGGCCCAGCCAATGAGATGCCGGCGGAGGCGAGGCTTGGTGTCAAATAGCATGCTAGATTGAATGTCTTTGACTGTTAAAGTGGAAGGAGGCTGCACAGTGTTTCATTGGAGTCTCCGGGAGTTTTTCACTGAGGCAGGGGTCAGCTGAAAGACAAAGAAAAATGGCGAATAGTTTGTTGGGAGGGCAGCTGTGTGGTTTTGTACTGCAGTGGACACTCCAGGGACCTTTTCCTGCGTCTCCTGCCACCTCTGTTTCCTCCTTGGTTTTTTGTGGAGCAAGGATAGGAATGACTTAATTAGCTCTGTCAGAGCTGGCATAATTAACTGCATATAAAATTAATGCAATCCTGGTAAGTTTTTTTTCTTTAAAGTGTTTTGTTTTTGATGTAGCAATTCTAGTGGTGATCGAGAGTCCAGGAGTGCAGATAAGTTGAAACTGTCTCAGAAACTGGCTCCTTTGCATTCCTCACATACCTTGCAGAGCATCTACCTTACCTTGCTCTCTCTCTGTCTCTCTGGCTTATGCATGCCCTTCAGCTGTCTCTTTCTCTCCCCTACCGGTCTTGTAGCTGTAAAAGGAGACATGTGAGGAAAGAGATTAATTTAGACCGAGATGCATAATTCTGTGCAAGATCTGGGTTGAAAAGCTGGAACTCTCCCCTCCCTTATAATTTGTCTTTGTTCATAGAAGCTTTCATAAAAGGAGAAAAACATAAGGGATTTGTTCATCGAATGTTCTCTTGTTTTGGGGAGATACAAAGAGCAGTGGTAACACTGTGCTTTTTTAATGGGGGAGGGGGGTTAACATTAACCTGCCCGCTACCATACTGTTTGGCTTTTAGTATCCAAGGCCCTGGGCTGATGTGCTACGCTCTGTATTTGTAAGGGTTATGTCTTGTTAACAGCATTTTAATCTGTCATCTTCTTTTCTCCCCTCTCCTTTGCTATGAGTAGGGGTTACTTTATTTTTTTTATTGCATTCTGACAGATTGCCAGTGTTAACTGTGTGCATTACAAGCACCATAAAGCCAGTCTCCATGTGTCTTAAAACCTTTGCACCAACCACATTTCTTTGGAGTCTGAAAGTTACTGGCTGTTTGGAGGGGGTGCAAGTGAAGTCTCATGCCCTTGTAGTTCCTGCCTCAGGTCTAGGTTAAATGAGAAGATCTTTTCTTTCAGTCATAGGCTGCTAAGAGTGAGTTTGTCGCTGGTGCCGGAAGTCTTGCATCTCTTTTCCAGGCTTGCTCTCCCCTCTGAGAAATAGAAGTCTGTTCTACTCTCCTTTTAAATTGCTTGTAAATGCTGAAGGTCACCGAATGCTTTTACCAGTGAGATCTGTCACTCTGAAACGAAAGTTCAGGCATAAATGCACTCAGAGATCCCATTTCAGAGCCAAGGATTTACCTGTGTGCCCTTAGTAAAGATTGATCCTTGGGGTTTTTACATCTCCTTCCCCCCCAGTTGGAATGGTATTGCAGTAAAAGTTGCTGGAGGAAGGCCTTCCCCTGCTAGCAAGAGTGACCTTGAAGCACTGCTCCTCTTGAGTTTTAGCCAGGAAAGGACAAAGTTTGTTTATGCTACACTTAGTTAGCCAGAGGCATCAGACTTGGGCAAGAAAAAGAGGTATCTGTAATACAAGGGAACATTCTGGCTGGCACTAATAGATTAAAGGGCTAAAACTGAAGCCATTTTATTAAAGAGCTACCAGGTGACTTTTTTTTCTCTTCTGTTCCCCCCTCCCCCCCAAAAAGGTCCAGGTGACTATTATTTCAGATTAGCAGAAATACATAGAGTGAGACAGCTCCAGAATGGATCAAGAATGAACAGTCACAGGTCCAGAAGGGTTACTGCCCTTATCTTCTGCATAATCTTTGTCTACCAGCCTTAAGCAGTTGGTCAATCCTTTTTTTTTTTTCCTCATAAAGCATAACAGTATGGCAAGCAAGGATGTGACTTAAATCTTGCAATGTCTCAATGTCTGTATTTGCCTGCTGTGAATAAATTTCACCATGGTGGCTTCCAAGTGTGAATGTACAGCCACCTAAAATGTCAGCTGTTTCTAAATTAGGGTGGCCAAAATCCAGCTGCCCTTGAACACTGGCACCTAAAAATTGGCCCAGGGACCTGAAGTTGCTGAAGAGAAAGTAGGAAACTAGTTTCTCCTCTGTTTCCTGTCTGTGGATGACCTGGTTGCCATCTTCCTTAGGCCCAGCTTTCAGGCAGCCAGCTGCACCATGGAAGGAGAGCTTCCAAGTAACTTTCTTCCAAGTTCTGCAAAGACCTGTGCATCCCCACTTAAGAACTTTGGGCACAGTCTACTGGAAACATATCCTGTGCACCTCCGCTGAACTGAATGGGAGCTGTAGTTCTTGCTTGAGGGTCAGAGCTGCAGAATATTGATCACCACCAGCAGTCATGAATAGGCCCATCTCCAGGTACAAACTGTCAGAGTCCCAGGTGTGCTTTGGGAAACAGCAGCACTGGCCTGTTATATGCCAAAAAAGTATTCCTACGCTGATTACACTCCATTCCTTGCTTTGTCAAGAACCCAGTTCTGCGTCATGCATAAAATGTAAGTCTACTGGTATGTCAAAGATTGTCATTGGACATGATCTAAAGTGTAAGGAATGTAGTAATGTTGCTCAAAACAATGGCCAACCTTTTTGTGGCAATAGTAAGAGTATTGCTCTGTCCAGGTGTGTTCAGGTCTTAGCTGAACTTTTGCATTCATTTCTAACTACTCTGATGTAAATCACTAGAGAGGATTCATTTTTTGAGGGAAGTCTAGAGGACCCGGGATATTTAAGAGGCAGGAGACATAGTTATGAAATACCTTAAAGGTTTACCATGGGTTAGACATAAATATGTTCAGTTTACAAGGAGGAAAGGTGAGTCCAGTTGGTCTGGCCAATGCTGTATGTGACCTGACTATGTGCTCTTGGCCAGCCATTCTCAATCTTTTTTCGGGCTATGACCCCTTAGGAGTTCTTCTCGGGTTCCAGGGCCCTCCTGTTAAACAAGGATACCACACAAACTGATAAACATAAAATCATTTACTATTGATTTTCAGTCTGTGGCCCCCTTCAAATGTCACAGGGCTCCCCACAGGTCCATATGGCTCCCATTGAGAATGGCCGCTCTAGACCATGCTCCAGAATCTTTAGCAAGTGTAGGGTTCAATGGTATAAAAGTAAGCATTTCTTACTAGGCAAGTCATTGTGGGAAACATTACCTGAAGTTGAAAATTTGAGAATCAAGTGGTTTAATGTTTTATGCTTGAAGGAGGGGAGTTCATATTTGTAAAAATCTTAATTTCCATAAGTTACTTTTATGGTTTAGTTTTCCAAGATAAATTTAATATAAATATTAAACAGTAAACATCATAAAGAAGGGAGAGAACAACATTGAGAAGGTCATAGAGGTTCACTTTAGGCATTATGCCAAAAAATTGCTTGTCTTAACACAATTTTAGACCCAAGCCACAGTTTATAATTCATCTTTGCCTGTAAGATTTGGGATTTAGAGTTGGTTCGTTGCTTTTAATGTCCTCTCATTTCTGTGGTGTCAGATTCCAGAGGTGGAGCAATAGCTGTAACTATAGTCTGTCAGTTCTGGTGTTAAACCACAGTACTAATTCTTTGTTCCAATATCTCAGTAGTATTCAAACTGGGGCGTCGCAATACCCCAGCCTGTGGGTCTTGGCCTCTGCCCGCTTGAGGGGCGGGGCAGCCAGGAGACAGGGGGAAGGCAGCGGTGTGATTCTGCGGATTGCGCCACTCAGGGGGGCTGCAGGGGCTTGGGCGCACTTGCCCAAGCCTCCTGCAGCCTCCCGGGGGTGCGGGGAGCCCTGCGCAACCTTCAGCAGGGCTCCCCAGGTCAGGAAAAATGAAAGCGGAGCGATTGTGCCCCACTCTGCAAAACCAGAAGCGGAGCACAATCGCTCCGCTTTCCCTTCTGACAGGGCTGCAGGGACTGGGGTGCACCCTCCAGTCCCTGCAGCAGCCATCCCTGTGTGCGGGGAGCCCTGCACGAGCGCCTGCAGGGCTTTCCAGGTCAGGGAAAGGGAGAGTGGGGCGATCGTGCTCCGCTTCCGCTTTTGCATCTCTGCCTTCCCCCTGCCCCTGCTGCCTCCCCCCCCACTCCTGCAAAGACTTACTGCGGGTTTCAAACTCCCGGAGAGTTTGAAAACCGCAGCAAAATCTGAATAAATTTTTAAAAGAATGATCTGTTCAAATTGAAGCAAAAAAAGTCTAGTTGGGATTTCCAGTAGCTGTTACAGGTTAGAGGTCATGGAAGGCCTGAGAGCCAGATCCAGATCTCCCATTGGGGCTCTGCACCACCTGCCCTCCTCCTTTCAGTACTGCTCTACAAAGCTCCAGGTCAAAACTGGCATCATCTAGCTGCAAGGGCTTTGTGGTTATGAAGCATGTATGCTTGCCTGTAGCCTGGATGCTGCATTCAAAGCCCAAAAGGAGAACATGTGGCACCTCCTAAAACGTCTGAAAACGTATTTTTTATTTACACATGAAACTGGTTAAAATTTGTTTTGTGCCTTTTGTTAACTTTGTTTCACCAGCTCTCGTTGGGTGTTTTTGGTTGGGCAGTGGGAGGAGATGTCTGGCAAAGCTTTGTGGAGAGTTTGAAAGAAGGAAATACTGCTGTTATCAGATTGGGCTGAGCTGACCTTGGAGACAGCTTCCACTTTTGATTTGCTGATAGCTCAGCAAACAGGAAATTCAAATTTAGATAGTCCAGTTTTTTTCCTCTATTTCATCCATCTTAAACAAACAAAAAAAAGAGGTTATTGTCCAGTATTGGACAGGAAGATGAAATGAAAGCAACGACTTGGTTCAGATATAATGCCAAACCATTGTTTGATGCTGTTGGAGTGAGTCTTGTGCGCTCCCTCTCCTCCTGGCATGCCCTATCTCAATATGTAATTTCCTCTTTAGTGCAGTTATAATTTCCTTTTGCATTTTAATGCAACCAACTTCAAACTGTGGTTTGCAGTCCTGGTTTGGAAGTTGATTGCAAGCCACCATTTTCTCCATGTAATTGCAAACTATGGTTTGTGTTAAGGAGGAAGTAACTCACTGAATTGGAGGAGAGGATGGAGTGTGTGAGTGCAAGTCTCATTCACACAGTGCGAACCGATGCTCATTGTTGGACTGTGTAAGCTAAACAGTTGCACCCATTTTCTTCCATGCTTCTTTAAGGACAATAAAGGAGGTGGCTAGTATTGCCATGGTAGCTCTCCATCCTAGCAGTTAAAGAAGCTTAATGTGGACTTGTTGTGATACAGGTGTGAATCCAAACTTTCTTCTGGCTGCTTTGGGAGCTCTGAATAAACAAAGAAAAAGTTTTCTTCTTAATGAAAATAAGCACTTTTTCACTGCAAACCAGATACTGCAATACCTTGACTTTCTTTGCTCTGCTCTTTCAGCCATTTTCAGTTACAACTGCATTTCAGATTTTGTCCATGTGCTTTCCTCTGTCATCTAATTTCATCCAACCTTCCATGGCATTAGTTGATGTTCTTGTGTTTATTTTCCTTTTATTTCTATTTAGGTTTTGCAAGCATTTGCACGTGTTATATAGTTATTTATGATTTTCACCGGCCAAAATAAATTTGCAGGCTAAATAATTGCAATCTTTGTGATATTCATCCATTTTTGACTTTCATCCATGCTAACCGAATGGAATCATGCTAATCGTTACCAAAGTGCAAGGAATAGTGGGCCCTCAGTATCTGCAGGGGATCTTTTCCAGGGGATCTGTTGCCCCCATGGTTAACAAATTTTGTGGATTCTGAAATTCATTGGGGAGGGGATTGCCAGCCAATCAGAAATGCCTTTTAGAACCCTATGGGACGTCTATTGAGGCTCAGGGAGGCCATGTGCAATGCCACACACCTCAGAAGGCCTCCCAGATGCAAACCAGAAATGCCTTTCAGAGGCCTCTGGGAGACCTTCTGAGACATAAGAAGACAGCTTGTGACCTCCCCACACCTCAGAAGACCTCTCGGATGTGTCTAGAAGTTGTTCAGTGACCCTCCAGCACGAGTTCAGGATCCACACTGAGTCAAATCTGTGGATGCTGAGCCCCTGGATAAGGAGGGCCCACTAAATTGCTGTACAGTTAAGCACTGTTCATTTTTCTCTGTTAAAGCCTCCAGCTGGAAGTACAGTGACACCTCTGTGTTGGGGATTTTGATGAAATGTGATTACTCGCACACAGAGAACTTTAAAGTGGGATAGAATATCTATATCCTTGCTCTGTAGAGTCAGGGGGGATTGATTTTAAATTGCCAAGAAAGAGAAGTGAATTTCAAAATTGGAAACGTTATTTAAATAATTAGACCTTTCCCCATTTTGAAATTTGTATTTCCAGAACAAGCATGTGTGCCACCTGGTCACTTACATCAATTGAAGCACAATGGTTTGTAATTAAATGGAGTCTGGATACAGGTGGAGCCTATTTATCCACGTTAGTTCCGTTCTGTGACTCGGCTTGATTAAGAAAAAACGTGTTAAGAAAAAACTCTTTGTGCTAAATTCCATAGAGTTAAGCAAATACGCTGCAGCCTGACACTTGGGTCTGGAAGGAAACTAAGGCAGCTGTTCTCAATCCCCTCCCCTCCATACTCAGCCCTCCCATTGCCAGCTGCCCAGCTTCTTTCACAGGTGGGATGCTGAGCTTTTAAGAGTCCAGTCCTATGCGTTTCTACTCAGAAGTAAGCCCCATTGTAGTCAATGGGGCTTACTCCCAGGAAAGTGTGGAGAGGATTGTAGCCTAAATCTCATGCTTTGCTTGCTGGGAAGACTTGTTTCCGTAGGCTGGAGCACGGAGAGCCTGTACCATCTCGGGGGTGGGGGAGTTGGAATTCGGCAAACACTCCCTGGATTTTTTAAAGCAATCCCCTCTGTTGCCAGCGCACCTGCCCCTGTGTGTGAGTGAGAGAGAGAGAGAGCTCCACCTTGCTGCATTTGCTCTGGCTACAGAGATTTTCCGCCCCCCCTTCCCCTCTTCAACCTCTTTGCTGGCTCAGAGGCTCCAAGAGTGTTACTGTTCCTTTGCAAGGGGAACCTCTTCCATGGTCCCAGGGCTATTTCCCTACCTGAACCAGTCAGAGCCTTTTTGCAGTGTTTTGGGCTGCCTGGAAAGGAAGTGAGAAGCCAGCACAGGGCAAAGGAGGCAAAGGTGTGTGTGACTTTCAGTTTTCCACCCCCCACCCCCACCCCCACCCCATTCGGATTGAGACAAATCAATCTGTACAACCTAGGAACATGATCTGAAGACTTTGGTCATGTTGTTCTCTTAGAGCCCCTAGCTAGATTTATTTTGGTTCCCTCTGTACATGTATGAGGATGCTAAGCTAGATCACTGCTATAAGACTAAAAGCCCAGTCCTATGTAACCTTTCAGTGCCACCTAACTGTACCAACATGGTGTTTGCTGCATCCTGCAGTTGGTGGTCTGTCAAATAGATCTCCACAAGGTAAGGGAGCATTTGTTCCCTTATGCTTTGGCTGCGTTGGTGCTGGAAAGTTGGAAAGAATTGGACCCTGTGGATTGTTTATCCCAAAGGTTTCTTCATCCTGTGGAAGGAAACCTTAAGACAAAATTCTGTGGCTACTCAGAGATGTCCCATTATTTCAACAGGACTTACTCCCAGATAATAAGTTTGTGACTTAAGGCTGCAATCTGATGCATGCTTTTGGTAAGCCAATTCCATTGAACGAAGTGCATTTATTTCCAAGTAGACATGGATATTGTTGGATTGTGAGTGTTCAGGCCTTTCTAGAAACAAGGGCAAGGAGTTACTGAGTAAAATAGTGTTTCTTCATGAACTGGGAATTGAATCACGCTGTTTGATCAGGTCATATAAAACGGGTACAAAATCATCTGTATGCATTCCAGTGAATGATGCTAGAGAGAGATAGGATGACATTTCTTGGATTCTTGTGATGGTCAGTGGTGGCTTAGTAGTCCCTGGATCAAGTAGAAAGGCCATGGTAATAAACACATGACTTCTTATTTGCAAAGCTTATCCTCAGAAGGTAGATCTCAGAATATCTTTACTATATTTCTAGTAAAGTCGTGTTTTTCTTCTAAGCAATGTTATTTTTAAGAGACACTATTATTGAAAGTTTCACAATTTGGTTTAAGCAAAACAAAATGCTATGAACTTAGAATTCAGATTAGTGGAACTCAAGTTGATCATTACTAACTGGTCTCATTGATTTCTCTGGTGCTTAGTTGTGAATAACTTCTTTGGATACAACACTGTGCATGTGTATTTTAATAATCTCTTCTTGTCAACCTTGTCTGAAGACCATTCACATGATCAAAGCAGCAGCCGTTGTTCAATCAACCACAATTCAAAGATTTTTTTTTATCTTAAATGTTTTGTATTGTAAGACTTAACAGCAACAACAAAATTAGAAATAGAAACAACCTTGGGCCAGTGGACTGGTTTTCAATCTGTGAAACAACTCAAAACAACACATACAGTGTGGCATGGGGGAATATGTCTACCTGCATGCTTAATGCCCTGGTTTGCCATCATTCTCCAGTGGTTCCAGGGTGACTCCGTCTTTGCTTGCAGGAAGCTCCTCCTCTTGGCATCAGGAAGGGTCACTTGATCCAGAAGGCGCCAAGGGGAGGGGCTTTTCCTTTGCTCCCCAGACTGAGTTTGTCTGGCTGCAGGTTACAGTGTTCACTGCCTGGCTCCTGCCTAGCATTGATAGTTTTATAGAAGAATTTATTTATTTATTTATTTGCTTTGCAACTTCAAGCAGGATATGATTGAAGTAAACAAAATCTTGGCTGTCGGGAAAAGAAAATAATAATTGGGCTCACCTTTCCACATAATTATCTTAGATGTCATTTCATTCTGTTAAACATAAACAAATAGAAATAGTTGCTCTTCATCTGTGAGGGTCTTGTTGTTCCAGAGTCAGTGCATGAAAGTAGAATCATGTATATGCAAAAGTACCTTGAAAATACATTCTGCCTCTTTAAGAATGCCGAGACACAGGTGGAATCACCTGCACTATTTAAACTGCTGGGGTTTTTGTTGTTTGTTTTTGGTTTGCCAACCACATGAAGTTGAATTTGTGCAAATCTGTCTCACACAGGATATGTCCTTGGAGTATTTTTCACCACAACAGTAGGATAATTGTATCCAAATCAAGAATATCAACTGCTGTTAAGTGTGATGTGTACGGTGTCCCCAAGAATGGCAGAGAATTGAGGGAGTGTGCTGTGCACCTTCTGCAGTCAGAACGTCCTGAAGGTTTGACAGCAGTTAGGTGGACTACTAGACAATATGTGCTCTGCAGGCCCTACTGCAGGGCCTGGGGCAAGGAGACAAAAGTCCTCCCCCCCCCAGGAGATCTCTGATAGCCCAGCAGTGCAGCTGGATGCAGTGGTAGCCATTTTGACACTACTGCACCCAGTGGAGCTGCTGGGTTTGGGCTGCCCAAGGACTCAGAGACCAGTTTTGGCTTCCTCAGTTCATCCTAGCCCCCCTCTGTTGCTGTAATAATAGGTGTTACTTGGTTTACCAGCATGCCATTATTGGCAGTCACCCCTGACTCTTCTTTGTCTCCAAGTCTTCTGAGTGTGCCCAGAGAATGTTGAGTGTGTGTGTGTCTCATCATCAGGGTTTTGAAGTCTCTTGCACAGTTTCTGCTTTCTTCAAAGTGGGGTGCAACGTAAGAAGCATCCCTTTCCCATCCCATATCATGCTAAGCAGAGATCCTTGTGTCTGATAGTGGGTCTGAGCAGCAGTCCATTTTGGGAACTGAATCCTGGCTCTGTCATTGTGCCCTCCCATAAAACTATTTGTTTGCCAAGGGTCATCTGCAGTAATTGTTCTGTTCTGGCTCTGATCCTGTTGCCCTGGGAACTGTAGTTCACTGAAGTAAAAGGGGTTAGGATTCTTCCAAAATTTGAGCTCTTGTGTTTCCTGAAATAATACAGTGATGATGCTCCTAAAGGCACTATCCAAAAGATGTGGTAGGAAGGAATACAGGAGGTTCCACCACTGGTCTCTCTAATGTCTTGGAAACCTTTGTGGGCAGGAGCAGGTGCAGACTGGAATGGTCTCATTATGTCCTGAACTTGAGGTTGGTCACTTCTCAGAACCACATCAGTTTAGATAGCATCCCAAGGAGATGTTGGACTTGAATCTCAGCACTTAAAGGAGGAGTTATACTGTGATGCTACTCAGTACAGGCTGTGCCGCGTTCTACTCCTGCGTTTTAGATCTTTCTGACTTTCTTAGAATAAAACCACAGTGAGTTTACGTTGTCTTTCTCCTGTGGTGGTTCTATGCTAGGGAAATGCCTGAATGGGAAACCTGAATGGGTGAAGGGGAGTTAAATGTAACGTGCCTTTTGCAGAACACACTCAGTAAATGTTTAACTTTTAAAGTACCATTTTTAAATGTCCTTGAACTCCTTGTTTTAAAAGCATCTACAATAACTGATGGAAATGGCAGCGCAAAAGAGTTTTTAACTTTGCTCTTAATAGATTACTTTTTAAAATTACCAAGTGGAGCAGTTTCCAAATGGGCCCTGCTTGTGTAGGGCCAGGGGTGGGGTGTACCCAGAAAAGGTCAGTTCTTTTGACTGGCACTCAGCTCAGTGCCTTCCTGCTGGAACTTTGCTGTCTTGGTGTGTGCCTTTTCTGTTGGATTGTAAACTGAAAAATCTTCCAAGCTAGATTTCCAGAAATTCTGAACACAACTGCATTGAAATGATGAGGTATTATGTATTTTTTCTGCAGCAAGTTTGTAACCTGTGGTGGGACTGTGCTTAATTTTGTGGGTCACAGTCCATTGCTTTTAGTTGCTCTTAGTGGGATGGATTACAAAGCACGTTACAATGATGATGTTGCAAAAAAGCGGCATGTATTCTGATATGCAAAGGTGTGGGAATGTCATCCCTTGTGCCTGTCTTTGACAGAAGATGCTTGTAGATCCAGCACAGGTGCCGAGTCAGAAGTTTTGCATCACTGAAGAAAGAAGGAGGGGGAAACAGTTATCCTTTCCATCCTGTGTCCTAAGATGCCAGAGTGTTTGTGCTACCTTATGACTTTTAAAATTCACAGGGGGAGGGTCTTTGTGTCTTTTAAAAGCCTTTTCAGGATCTGATGTTTCAAGCATCTGGCAAAAAGTAGACTATTGTCCATAAAAGCTCGCTTTTGTTGGTTGTGACTAAAGGCTAGCACAGCGATTTTCAACCCTTTTCATCTCACAGCACACTGGCAAGGCGCTAAAATGGTCAAGGCACATCATCCGTTTTTTCACAGTTGGCAAGGCACACCACGCTGCAAGAGTGCTCACATACCCCAGTGGCCCTATACTAATAAATGACCCTCTCCCAAACCCCCACGACACACGTGCAGACCATTCATGACACATTGCTGGCATATTTTCCAACTTTTCTGTGCCACCATAACAACCAGAGACTTTGTTCTTCAACATTGACCTTGTGGGGTAGTCAGATTCTGATCTGCTCACTGCATCTGTAGAGTAGAACACAGTAAACCCTCATTTTATTGGATTAATAGGGGGGAATGAGGTGTTTGTTAAACCCAAATGCATTTATGTCAGGACACACACCTCTTGTCAGCATGTGCACAAAACAGATATTTTTACTTTAAAGAAGCAAACAATGTCCTTGATTTTCGAAATCCATTAAATTGAGGGCTCACTGTTCTCTCTGCTTCACAGCCGCATAAACAGAACCCTCCTGGACTGGACACACCTAATTGGCATTTTGTTTTCAGCAGCGTCTTGCCAGGTGCTTCTGGGCAGTGTGCATAAAAGCACAGCCACCTCCTGCTCTTTGTCTCCAGCACCTGATATTCAGAGGCACGTGGCCTCTCTATATTGCTTTCCATTTAGCTAGCTGGTGAGAACGTGTTACTAGACCTCTTCTCCATGAATCGCCTGGTCCCTTCTTAAAGCCATCAGGTTCACTGTATCTTCTAGTACAGTGACCTATGTATCCTTCTGCAACTTTTAAGGGTGGAGTGATGCCTCACACATGTTCACAATTTCCAGCCAGGAATTGCCTTCATTTCCTTATATCTTCACAGTTGCAAATCAGCCTGGAAAAATAATTCTGTTTCTAATTGCCAGGTTCTGCCTAAGAAATAAGCCCTGTTCAGTGTATGAGATTTCCAGCCCTGGATGCTCGCATCTGCTCATTTATGCCCATATTTGTGCAAAAAATAACATGCCCCTGAGAGAAGGGGGAACTGCTGGTTTCAGTGTTTACCTGCTTTCTGTGCATCGCACTAGTGAGCTTTGAATATGTCGGAAGCTATATCTTGAGTACTTTTTTCAGTTGTGCTGTTTTAGAAGATTGGTTTTTTAGCATAATGAAATAATGTTTCTCAAAAGAAGAGTATGTTTCAATATATCCCAAATCATGTTCATGTATGACTTTGTGCATGAGTTGTTTTTTTTTCCCTAAGAACATATAGGACGATGTGTGTGTGAAACAGCTTTAAAGGGGTGTTCTTTGCCTGAGGCCACTCAGTGAAGCTGTGGGACTGATGTGGGATTTGAACACAGAGCCTTCCATGCCCAAGGCCAGTGATATGGATGTTTATCCTTTCTGCTTAAACATTGGATGTGTGAAATATTAAAACAGCCCTACTTGCCTCTGTCTTTTTTGTTGCTACTGTTGCTGAATCTTGGAACATTGTTGGTTTCAAGAACTTCTGTTTGCTGCCACTCTTGGGAAAGCATCTGATTGACTGCTGGCAGTTTATACAGGTGGTTGTCACTTAACCATAGGAGTACATTCTCCAGTCCCCATTGTTATGCGATTAGGTCATTAACCCATTTTTGCCTAGCCCACAGGTGTACACTTTTAGTCCCTGTTGCGTATATGCAGAAATGGCTTAAGCGAACATTCAGCCCAGTCTGGTGCCTTTGTTGTATAAACAGACACTCCCTGCCCGACTCTGGCTGGGTGTGCAGGCTATTGGAGGCTGATGGACGATTCTTTGCATTAAGAGACTCTTTGGGGTGTACTCTGCCGCAGGCTATGGGAGACCCAATTACCTCATTAAGACCCTCTTTGTTGTGTTTTGATCACCACTGTATATGCAATCTGTCATTAAGTAGAAGGTTGTTAAGCAACACATGCCTGCAGTTTGGAGGGAGGGAAGGGCTGGAGAGAGTGTCTTTTTCAGTCATATAAGCCTAGCTGTGCCTGTAACCCTTGAAACACCTGGGGCACCTTGCAGTGTGGGTGTGACTTTCCTGCTGACGGGACAATGTCCCTTTCAGAACTGTAGGGCATACAGATGTGTTGCATGATGCAAAGCAGGGCTATAATGGAGCTTCTGGTGGGCAACATCTCCCCTTCCTGCATCTCTTGACAAGTCATTTTTCCTGCTTCTGCAGCATCTATCATTTATTTTTAAAAGTTTGACTGTGCCTTTCTGAAACATGCCTTATTCAGTTAGTGGTGTTGAATATTGCAATCTAAAAAAAAAAAACCACCAGTGTGTTCTGCATTGCTGTTTCTCACTGGTTAGATCAGTTGCTAAAAAGAGAAAGGTCGTTTGTGAGTTCTGTGGCATGATGTGAACCTGGCAGTACCTTGGGGCAAACAGATTCTTTGAGTTGTGGTATACATTGTTATATACTCAAATTATTATTATTCTTTCTCTTTTTCATTTAATTACCTTGGGAATGATGCAAGGAAACTAGTCCAAAAAAAGCAAACTTAGAATGAACCGATATTTTAGAAACAGCCATTACTGAGAACATGCCGCATGCGCTTCAGTGTTCTGGAGGGATAAATATAGAACAGCGCAGTTCAATATGGAAAACTAATACATGCGTTGAAAATGTCTGTGTCCTTTCTCAGCATTCCCAGAACTGGATGGGGCTCTTGTCTCCATTTAATTCCAGAGCATTCCATTCCATTCTCAAATATGTTTCAGGGCATGGTCTGAGTCTGTACAGTGCCACCACCTTGCTGAACTGAGCTGGTCTACGTTTGGTATGTTACCTGGATGAGTGACCGCTCAGGAACCCCATGCGCCCTGCCTTGAGTCCCACAGTGGGAAACGAGGTGAGCTATAACAGTAAGAAACATGCAAATGAGCTTCTTTTGCACTGGTCTCTGTTGTATTTCCCTCCCATATTGGTGGTGGGAATCTTTCTGTACCTGTTTAGAGGGGATACTGTGAGCACATGAGAGAGGCAAGTCCAGCAAGTGACGTGCTTAAGGAGCAAGGTCCTGTCCCCACTATTGCATTGTACTAAGGATCTCCCATGTGTTCTCACACTTCCCTGGTTCGAGACACATGCACACAGCTCCTTTTTATGAAAGAAAGTTGCATATAGTATTAAGCATGTCTCTTAAGCACATCTATCTATTCAAGTTATAAGTGGTTCCCCAACTGTGGGTTGGGACCCACCAGTGGATCACGACCTGATTTTTGGAGGGAATTTCTGGTTGGCAAGCTGATAGCTGACAAGGAAAATGTATTGAACCCTATGGAGACAGAATAGTTGATGTTTCCCAACTTTTGTTGTTACCTTCAGGGACGTGAAAATTTGTACAGACAGGAGCTATTTCTGTACTATTTTACAAGTTTGTTCCTCTGGTGCAGTATGTAGGTCTACTCTGTTTATCCTCTGGTTCTGAACCCGCAGATTTAATTCACTGTGGGTTCCAAACCTGCAGTGAAGGGCTGGACCTGAACTCCCAGAATACTTAACTGGAAGTATTCTCTGGTCACATATGGAAACCTTTCTGAGGCCCACAGAGACTGTGCATGTTTTTTATGGAAACCTGCAGTGCCTTCCTGGCACCTCCAGAAGCTTTTCTGAGGCCCAGAGAGGCCACATGCAGCTTCTGACCACCTCTGGATGCGATGAGGAACATTTCAGGTCACATTCAGAGGTCATATTGGACCGGACCCACAGATTCACTTATCTGCAGGTTTTTGGTATCTGCTGGGGGGGGGGGGTGCATCCAGGAATGGATCTCCTCTGGATACAGAGTTCCAACTCTACTTCCAAACATAGAAACAGCTTGGGAAGGTGTTCTAGAGTATCAGACACTCTAGCCCAGCACTCTTCTCTCCTCCTTCCTTCC
This sequence comes from Tiliqua scincoides, assembly GCF_035046505.1. Lineage (NCBI taxonomy): Eukaryota > Metazoa > Chordata > Lepidosauria > Squamata > Scincidae > Tiliqua > Tiliqua scincoides. The sequence continues at coordinate 1,685,517 of NC_089830.1, read as the reverse complement.
TCTTTTTTCAGGCCGCAGGAAGACACCCAGCCCTCTCCAAACAGAGGGCTAGGTGTCTATTCCTGCCTTTTTGAATCCCAGGAGCAGGTGGAGACTGGCCTGCTGCCAGGTGCTGCATGGTGTAGCGTTTGATGCACTGCCACTGTCACCAGGTGGTCTTGGGCCTTCTAGGTTTTCTCAGACATACTGGTTTTCCTTCTAATGCCAATTTCCATATTGCAGAAAACTCTGATTAAAATAAATTTTAAAATTTATTAGTGTCTGAATGAGAACAAGAACAATTTCTAACTTCCATAGAAATGAAAAGGTAAGGAGTGTTCCCCTTCTCACTCACTTCCCTCGTAACATTTAGGCACACTTACCCATGCCATAACTTCATAACTGCCTGGCCAGTGATGTGGGCTGGGGCAAAACACAATGGGATGACAGAGAAGTGTGTCCAGGCTTTATGGAGAGGAGTTAGATACAAGGCTGCTATGTTGGGCCACAGCACTAAGTTGTGCATGGTGTGGTGTTCCACCTTCGTGGGGATGTTGTAGTATTGCAGAGGTGGTATACAGGAAGCACTTGAACTCTCTTTTACCTGCTGTATGCTGCATGAACCAGCCAGAGACTTCTTTGACTGAGGGTTATGACTGCCACCTTCTGTTCCACCCAGAGCCTCCTCTCATCCTAGTAGGAGAGGATTGAAATGCCTTCTATTTTCTTTGACCCTGTACTGCCAGTAACCTAGAGAAGCAAGTGTGTGTTGCCAGCTGTGCCAGATCAGTTTAGAGAAAGATGTGTTATTTAGATTTGTATTTTGGGTTTTCCAGATTCACAGATTTCCATTGATTTCTGTTTCTTCATGTCTCAGATTTATAGTTACTGGAACTGTTGGATTCAGTTACTGATGCGGTTGTTGGTCTTTCCCATGGCCATTCTAGTTTTCTATTTATGTCTGTTTTTTTCATGTTTAGTCTTTTAAAAATAGTTTGATTCTTTTTAAATTCTGTGAGTTGCATCTTATCAATTGAGGTGATTGGTTGCAAGTGTTGCCTAACATGAATATTTCCAAGTCACCAGAATGTTTTACTGTCTCGTCTCCTCCCCCCCCCCCCATAGCTGAGTGCAGAGGTTAAGCAGATTAGGGTGCTTCTGAGAGGGGAAAAAACCCTTGGGGGAAAATTGTATCTTGCCTTTTGAGTGAATGACATCACTGCTTGGAAGGAGCCCTGCTCTAATGCTTATGTGGCTAATATTGAGAGATCAGTTACATAAGTGATTCCTGCCAGGACAGAGCAGATTTTTGGGATTAGTTTGTGTCCTTAAATCCATACTTATCTCCTTTTTGTGTGAGAAAGCAAGCAGACCTACGTTTCAGTCACCAATGCTATCAAATGTCTTTAAGCATCTGAAGGCAAACAATACAAAATGGGCCACAGTTAAGGGATTAAATCACTTGGTGGATTTTATGCCGGACGCCTGCGCTCTGATGAGAGAAAATCCCTCAATTGGTGGCTTTCAGTTTTTTTCTTTTCAAGTAGCCCTTCCAGTATCAACCTGTCCACTGAAGAATTCTTGGGCATTTGTAGCAGTACCTCACATGTTGATGAAGATTTGAAAGATGTCGGCTGTTCCCAAATTATGGGTTGCAGCCTACCAGACCAGAACCAGGAAGTCCTGGCTTCAGGTCCTCTTCAGCCATGACACTTGCAGGGTGAGCTCCTGGGACCAGTCAGCCTCTCTCAACCATGAATGCTGCATTGAGCTCTTTGATAGAAGGCAGGATAGAAATGTTCATTTGGTGGATAGTCTGTAAGTGCACAACTTAGTTTACCATCTCCTGTTAGCTCAGCATATCCTAGCTGACTTCATATTCTGGTTGACTTCTGACCTTTTGCCTTTCCATACTGGCAAAATTGCTTTTCAAGTAGTTTTTATTGGCAAACTGAGCTGCCAGTGATTTTTCCACCATAGAATGATCCAGCCCTGTGATTTTTATTATTTTGTTTTTCCAGGAAGTGGCTATTTTGCACAGCATGGGCCACAATCATTGCTTCTGGACTGCTACATTCTAAACAACGGCATCCTGTTTTTGAAGGCGGAGTAGAAATGTCTTGCTCCTCCCTCTCTTTGCCTGAGAAAAGACCAAAATTTGCTGCACACAATGGCTCTTCAGGCACTGGGAATTGTACCCGCTCATGTCAGGATTGTTCTTGGCCTGAAGCCATTTCCCACTACGCAGAAAGACTGTGTATTCAGACTTTTAAATAAAGCAATCTGTCTTTCTCTCTCTGTTCTGTACAAATGTAGAAAGATATATTTAACATACCCAGGATCAAAAAGCAGGTTATGAATTATTTCCCAGAGGAATATTCAGCAGACTTTAAGGATTCACTGGCCAACCCTGGCTTTTGTCCCCTTGAGTGACAGGCGAACAGTTACTCACCGCTTGAGCATCTTGGGTTCTCCCTGGAAGCAGGAGGGCATTCTTTGTCCTTCGATGTAATCTCCTATCTAGGTAGGACCAGCTGATCAGTTTCCCCATAGGAAGGTTCCCCATGCTCCCAGTTCAACTCCCAGACCTGCAAGGGCTTACCAGTCTAGACCAGGCAATTGGAGGGCCCTCTCTTGCAGACTGGTGCTCCAGAAGCTTTGAATGTGTTACATAAACTTAACCATGGCTACCACCAGGTTCCTACAAGGCAAAGATGCCTCTTTGGGAAGCTCTTTGTGAAAGGTGTTTTTCTGGGTGAATCTTACTTGTGAATCTTTACCCTTTTGTCTGGGTATATCTTCCAGTTCCTGTGCTGTTGCTCCTTTCCAGGTTAGTGATGTTTCTAAGTATACAGATTGTGAGTAGGTTTGAACTTGCAAGCTCAAACCAATTGGACCATTTCAAAACTGGGAAGGAATGTTAATTGGTAAAAACTCAAAGAGGAGAAATAGTCTCAGCAAGCAATCAGAAAGGAAGTTAACCTGACCTGCTGCAGTGGTCAGTGGTCTTTTTGGTCAGTGGTCTGAGTGCCCTGGTGGTACCTGCCAGTACATCAGGTGGTACATGGCCTTGGAGAAGATTTTATCTGCTGCCACAGGGATTGTGCAGCGCTGCTCTGCCTGGCCCGACCTCACTGCGAGTGGAGGTTGCTGGGACAGCCCAGACCTTGCTCTTCAAAAGAGTTGCAGGTTGAAGAAGGAAAGAGCGAGATCCAGGGACATGAGAGACTGTCAAAGCCTCTCCTTTGCTGCAGGGGTGACTGTGGTGAACTGCCCAGTTCCCCCACATAGCAGCCATCCCTGAAGTAAGCAGTCCTTGGAAACACAGTTCTTTGGAATGTCAGAAGGTTTCTGATGCGGAATCAGGCCAGTGGTCTGTCTAACTCTGATCAGTCAACCCTGGCTTGCAGCAGCCCGCCAAGGTTCCAGGCTGGCATCTTGAACCTGAGACCTTCTGCATGCAAAGCAGGGGGTGGGTTTTGATCTGAGGGCCTAGTTGGGGTATGGACACTCTGTGGAGGGCCATTATGCCCATTTGTTGTTATAACGACCATCAAAGCTATTGACTCTGTGTAAAAATAAAATTATATATATAATATATATGCGCATGCACACATACTGCATTCCACTGTGTTTTTTTTAACATGGTGTTCCCTGTCCACGTCGCTCTTTTAATTTTTATTTTATTTATTTGCAGAGCTCATTTTGAATTGGAGATGTTCTGGAGAGGAGAATAGGAAAATTTGTTTGTTTAGATATATTCTCAGCCTTTCTTCAGAGAGATTCTATATGTAGAAATGGAATTTGAGCTTACACATTCCCTAGATGAGTTTAATCTTTTTCTCTCTTCAGTCTCTGAAGGAATAAAACCTATTATAATGCCTGAAGGTGGTGGGCGGGGTGGGAGGTACAAACTCTTCAGGCGTTTGGGTAAAGTTGAAAGTTGGGTTTTTGATTTGTTTTTTTACCAGTTGTCTAGAAGGGCTTTTTCCTCTGTGGATTCTGCAGCTGCTCCAACCTGATCTCTCTTTCTGGTCTGACCTGTTCCTGATTTACTTGCAGGTGTCACAATGTCCACAGATGGGGGCTTTGGCGCAGGAGGCAACAGCGATGCCCAGCAGTGCCTTCAGTCTTTCTGGCCTCGGGTCATGGAGGAGATTCGAAACCTCACAGTGGTAAAGGATGTTTTGTGTAACATTCCAGAACTTTTGAGCCATGTTTGCGGAGTGCAGTGGCAGGGTCTTGTCGATCTGTTTTGAGTTGCTTCTACAAGTACCTGTGGGAGGTGAAGGGGATCAGACGTATGAATTTTCTGGAGGTGGCAAGCTTCCTGTCTCCCACAGTTTTTCCACACGCAGGTCGTTGGTACAGCGCTGGTGAAAGCTCTAGCCAGACAAACTCCTTTCCCATCCTCTTTCCAAGAGAAGATTGTGCTTTGCTGCCACTTTATATGCAGAAACAAGCATTCCAAAAAGGATACGAAGGCTGCAATCCTATATCACTTACTAGGGAGTAATCCACTGAATTTAATGGGGCTTACTACTGAGTAGACTTGCATAGGATTTCATTGTAAGAGAGGCTATTGAATGTAGTCACATCAGAGGTACTTTGAACTCTATGTGTCTGCGCCTGTGTACGGTATTTACCCCACCCAAAATTTGTTCAGTTTCACCTTAGTTTATCTCACTTTCTTGTTGAACGCTACATGCGGAGATGCACAGGCCTGTGAATAGACTTGCGATAAATATCTAGGTTCAGTTGGAAAAGGAATAATACGAACTTGAATTTGGGGTGGCAGGGTTAGTAAATATAGTTGGTATGGGTGTCATCTGGACTTTCCTGCAGTTGTTCATTGCCCACCATCTCTTTTCATGGCCTAAATTTCCATGGAACTGAATGGGACCTCCCCCCCCCCCCCCGAAACTCTATTACAGGTTTTTCACTTAGGAAAATGATATAATTTAATGCTGTCATCTCATTGCAGTGCAGGCTAAAAGTAGGTTCTCCTTTTAGCTAACAAGCTCACCCTTGGTGAGCAGAATGCACCTGTTTTTAAAAGGAATGATGCGAAATCAGACAGTGTACTGCTGACAGTACTCTTGACCCAACTCAGGGCCCAGTACTATCCAACTTTCCAGCACTGGTGCAGCCGTAATGCAGCCCTAACATAAGGGAACAAATATTCCTTTACATCGAGGAGGCCTTTGTGAATGCCTCCCTACCACAGGATGCAGCACACACCCCAGTGGTATGGCTGCACAAGCACTGGAAAATGGATAGGCATCTGTGCGTCTAATCCTGTATCAGAGCTATGCTGTTGAGTATCTAACTGGAATCCAGATAGTGGAGGTCAGCTGCACATCCTGGCAGGTACACACTTGATTTTGTGTGAAGTGTATAACCTGGTTTCACAGAAGCTACACAGGGCTGGTCTAAGACTGCCCCAGGTACACGCCATGCCTAATGATGTGCTAACCTCTGCTCCTTCCACTCTCCAGAAATGGATTCCCACCCAATATGAAGCCTGAGGCAACAGCTTCAGTTAGCCTCATGAATGGTCCAGCCCTGGGGCTGCTGTTAAAAAAAATACAAACCCAATTTTGTTCTTTGTGGAGCATCAAGAACAAGACCCTTTTGAGAGACCCACATCTCTACTGTGTTTCAACACTTGGTCCTGAACTGTAGAATTTTGTATTTAATTGAACATTTTCCCCCAACAAAAGGCTGTAAGGTTAAAAAATGAGCCCTACTAAATGAAGAGGGCAGCTCAGAATCCATATGCTCAAGATAAGCACCCCCCTTTTAGTGTGACACTTAGAGCTGCCTTTGGGGAGGCAGATGGAGAAACCCTGATGCATAAAACCCAGAATTAATTACTCTGATCCCCGAGCATATAGAGTTCTGGCGTGTGAAAGCTGCAGGTTTGAGATTTCAGCTCTGCATGGTGAAGAGTTTTATTCTGCAGCTTTCCAAGAAAGGAGCAGTTTTTTTAACTTTTGAGAACCCTGGTCATGTGAATAAATTTATTGCAAGGTGAGTGAAACAAAACGTTGAATGTCAAGCCATAACCCTTCTTCCCGAGTGAAAATTTTAATAGGAACTGTGGAGGAAAGATAATTACAAAGAAAAAAGACCTCTGCAGCCACCCTGCTTGTAATCAGTACTGAAATTATGTCTTCTATAGGCAATCTGCTGAACGCTTTGCGTGTGTATCTACCTATGCAAATGGAACTCCCTAGTGTGGCGCAGGCAACCCTGTGTGAGTGTAGAAAGCATTCAGGGTTTCTACTGTTTGAAGTCCTCAGTGTCTGCTGTTGCGCTGTTCTTGCGTATGGGCTCTGGTCACAAATCACTGGGAGTATCCCCTGCACCTCCCCCCCCGCCAATGAAATAGTCTTGCATGGCTCTCTCTAATTTCAGTAATTTCAAAAAAATTACTAATGGTATTTATACACTGCTTTTCAACAACAGCAACAAAAAACAGTTCACAGAAGTTTCTGGCTTACAGAAAAAGATCAAATAACTCAATAGCTCCCTGTCCTAAAAGGGCTCACAAACTAAAAAGATGCAGAAGAACACCAACAAACAGCCACTAGAAAAGACCTTGTGCTGGGGTGAAAAGGGACAGTTACTTTCCCCCTGCTAAATATAAGAGGAGCACCACTTAGAAAAGTGACTGTTGCCCAGTTAGCAGTGAAGGTTTTATCTACCTCTCCGCAGGCTGCCTGGCCTCCAACGGGTCTCCTTGGACCTATACCAGCAATTCAGCTGGCCTAAGTCTGAGAGCAGTCAGGGTAGGTCAGGGCAGGGAAAGGGGGATCATATCTCATTGTGCATGGCTTTTGACAGAGTCCCTCACCAAAGGCTTTTGCATCACTTAGCAGTCACAGAATAAGAGGCCAGGTCCTTTCATGGATTGGTAACTGGTTAAGGAACAGAAAGCGGGAGTAAGTATAAATGGACGCTATGGACGTGAAGTAAGAAGTGGGGTCTGCCAATTATCTATCTTGGGACAGTTGTATTTTCAAGTTGTTTATAAATAATCTGGAGTTAGCGTCAAACAGTGTGGTGGCCGAGTTTGCAGGGTGGTGAAAACTAAAGCAGATTGTGATATGCTACAGAAGGATCTGTCCAGATGGGGTAAATGGGCAGTCAAATGGCAAATGCAATTAACTATGGGCAGTGGTTCCCATACTGTAAGCTGTGGCTCCCCACTAAGCCGTGGAGACCAGCCAGGGAACCACAGAATCCTTGTGAATGACCCACCTCCCTATACAATGATTTTTGCCTGTTTTTGTTGGAGTGCAAGTTCTCATGGCAGAGGAGTGTGCAGTGTGAGTGTGCTTCTGAACCTTGTTTTCTTGCTGGGTCAAGTGGTGTCTGTGTCTGAGAGCAGCTTGTATAAAATGTCTGATGCCTTCAGCGCCTCTTTCTGGAGAGCAAGGATTTGCTGACATCATTTGTGCTATTGCAGCCTAGAGGTCTGACTAGGCATGGCTCTAAAGTGCAGCTTCCCTAAAAAGGATTTGGAAGTTTCAGCTGGTGTTCACAGAGAAGACAGATGTGAACATCTGCAGCCTGTGCTGTGGTAACGGCAGCAGTGTCTTTTTAGCTTCTGGGCTCAGCTCAGGGTGTTTGTGTCCTTCAAAGCCTTCCTTGTATCTGAGTATGTCCCTTTCCATATGGATTCCCCTGCCTATTAAGAGTCATTGATCAGGCCATGCCTGGGAACCTGAGGAAGTGAAAATAGTTGGGGAGGTGGTACAGGGCTCAGATCTGGTGGGCATGTTTCCCCTTCGGCTTTGAAAATGCCTTTCCTTGGAACTTGAGGAAAGGACAGCTAAGCATTATTTGTTCCAGCAATACTAATGTTTAGAGCAGCATTTTCCCACATTTTTCATTTCATGGCACACTGTCAAGGCACTAAAATGCTCAAGGTACACCATCACATTTTGGACAATTGACAAGGCACACAGCACTGCTGGCCAGGGGCGCACATCCTCCAATGGCCTTATTAATAAATGACTCTCCCCAAACTCCCAAGGCTCACCTTCGGAGCATTCACGGCACACCAGTGTGCTATGGCACACTGGTTGAGAACTGCTGTTTTAGAGCATATAAATTTACTACTGATTTCATGTCTGTAAGGGGGTTATTTTTGTATTCTGGATTCTCATAAGTCAGGTGCACCCCTTACAGTTACGTGCAGTCCATCCTTGGCCTGTTGCAGCTCCAGTTAGTTCACTGTCTTGAAGACTGTATTGTTTACCTAATTTGGAAAAGATCACCAAGGAATCATTGTCCCAAGTTTGTTTAGCTGGATGGTGTCCAGCAAGCATTCTAATGGACTTTGGTTTAATTCACGCAGTGAGTTGGACGTTCAAGGCGGTCATTGCAATGCATTTAATTGTGTGTTTTCTTTTCATCCATGGTAATCTTGGCTGTATTAAAGCAATGACGCTGTGCTTGTCAGATCTGTGGCTCTCTCATGTAATGGTAGCAGTGGAGTGCTAATTAAAGAAAATGAGCATAGTGGTTAGGTTCCTTGGGTATAGATCAAGGAGACCTGGGCTCAAACCCCCACTCAGACATGAAACTCACATGTTATTGTGAAGAAAATGAAAGGGGGGGATACGCACACATACACCCTTTGTGCTGCTTAGAAGACAGGTGGAATAAAAATGTGGTAGGAGGATAGATTGGAGGTGGCGTTATCCCATTTACTGTATCATGGGGAAATTAAAAAAAAAAAATTGGCTTAAACATTTATTGTTCTCCTACAGGAAATTACTTTTAACAGATGCAACTGAATCCCTTGTCTTTGCATACCGCAATACCTTTTGCTTTTCTCTGGTAAGGGACCAGAGCAGAGACAAAAGTCAAAAATGAATGGCTGTCAAAGCAGAGGCTTGTTTAGGTTGAAAATTAATTTGGGCCAGTGAGAAACATAAATCACTATACAGGATTTGCGTATGGATGCAAAACCTAAATAAACAGGAATAAAAGAAAAATAAACATAAGAATGTCAATGAATGTCATGGAGGTTGGATGAAAGTGGACGAAAGAGGAAAGCACGTGGACAAAAATGGCAATGTTATAATTGAAAATGGCTGATGAAAGTGATGAAATTCAAGGTATTGCTGTACTTTTGTGTAGCAAGGATGGTACCAAGTCTGGTGTTTTTTGTCCATCTCTGCAGAAAGACTTCAGAGTTCAGGAACTTCCACTGGCACGCATTAAGAAGATCATGAAACTTGATGAAGACGTGAAGGTAAAACTTGTGGCAAAATGTTTTAGCCCTTTCTAAAACTAACAAATGAGTCCTGAGCTCTTTTGGTTTATTGCTGAGAATGCTTCCTGGCAAGATGCTGAGAATGCTTCTGGGTTATCAAGCTGGCAAGAAAGTGGCCTTCAGCTTACCTGAGAGTTAAAATGCAGCATGAGAAGTTCTGCTCATGCTGGTATGAAAGGTCCCATAGAAAATGAGGCAACCTGCCCTTTGGGTGGGTCTTGGGCTGCCCAACATTCATAATTGAAATGGAAGTAGATGATCCCTTGCCATACTAGAGGTCTTCTGTGGTTCCCTGTGTGGGTCAGCTGTTGGCTTCACAGGACCGAGTCTCCTCAGGCACAGGCTCATTGTTTGTTTTGCTCCACTGTATAGTTGGTGTTTTAAGATGTCAAGGGAGTCTCGAACACAGCAAATGAGCAGTTGCATATTTGGTGCCTGTCTTTGTTGCACGGCTTGGAGGAAAGCCCACAGCAGGGAGAAAGCCGGGAGTCCTCGTTGCTGACAGGCAGGGCAAGCTGCACTGGTCTGCGGTTTGTCTGCACTGCAATGCCAGGATCAGTCTGACCTGCTTTTCTCCATTGCTTTCCTTCCTCACTGGAGCAAGGCCTTCCGTTTTTGTGCCTTCCCTGAACATAGTGCAGGCTTGGAGAAAATACTAAATAAAAAATACCTTGCAGAGTTGTTGTGAGGGTAAAATGGGATAACTCTCCCACCCACCCCACCCCCAGTGTGCCACACTAGGGATCTAAATGTCGTGCATTCAGAAAAGGGATTTTTATGGTGGTCTTGCCTGCGCACAGGAAGATCTGCTGTGGGAACTCTGAGCAGAAAACCCTGGGAGTGGGGGAGGGCAGACAGGAGATGCACCCCGCAGTCTGGGATTTTATCCATTGTCAAAGTAAAAAGTCCTCTCTTCATCGTAGATGATCAGTGCAGAAGCACCTGTTTTGTTTGCCAAGGCTGCCCAAATATTCATCACAGAACTGACATTACGGGCCTGGATACACACAGAAGACAACAAGCGTCGGACCTTACAGGTAACAGGAGACTGGTTTCTGAGCACCGTGCCATCTTTTTGCTTTTTCAAGAATCCTCAAGTTTGCTTTGAGGGGGTGGAGGGGGATAGTAGGCCAGCACTGTTAGCCTTACCAGTCAACTTCTGTGCCAAATATTTGCATGCCGCTTCTTTGCTATGAAGTGGCGTCAGAAGGGGGCCATCTGGAGGAGAGAAGAAGCAGGGTAGATTTTAACCCTTTCCCTCTGCAGTTGTCCTTTGGAGTGCCTTGGAATATGTGCACTCCTGGTTCTCTAAAAAAAAGTTCTTTATTAAGAGCACACAGCTCCAGGAACCAAACTAACTTGTTTGAAACACAAAAACCCTGACTGCCGAAAGCCTCATTCTCCCCTCTTCCACTTTCTAAGTCTTCACTGTGCAGTGCCTATTTATTCTCGAAGAGGTCTGCAGAATGGTGAGGGCTAGCAACTTGGTATATGAAAATATGGAAACGAGGATTCTTAGCATGTAGTGTCCATGGTGACTCTGTGCAAATTCATTGCTCTAGTGAAAAGGTAGTTTGCTAATGATATTGCGCCCTTGTGTACCATTTATAGCATTTGTGGTCTTAACTACTTGTTGCTGGGTCATTGACCTTTGGTGGAATTAAACCCAAGTGATCAATACATCTGAAGACTGGGTAAAACTGGGAAAAATACAAGGCTCCTGTACTGATTGGCTTGGTAGCGTGGGGAATGAATGATGGGCTGAAAAATTTGAGGGTAACTTTTCAATTGCAGATCTTCTTATTGCTTCAGGCTGATCAGGACATAGTTCTTCATTGTCTACTGGCCTCTGAGGTCTGAACAAGACCAGTTTGTGAACCTCACTGGCTTCTGACTGTAAACAGACAAGCACTGGCTTCTGCAAGTCCTCTAAGTGTTATCCTCTACTCTTTCTTACAGAGAAACGACATTGCCATGGCAATCACCAAGTTTGACCAGTTTGACTTTCTTATTGACATTGTCCCAAGAGATGAACTTAAACCTCCAAAGCGCCAGGTGAGAACAAAAGAGAATTTGTACGTATGTGTTTGATGCCTGTAATTTACTATAAGTATGATTATGAAGTATGAGCCAGTAAAGGGGGGGTATTCACTAAGATTTTCCCCTGTTTTGAAAGGTGCCTTACCCCCATCTTTGCAGATATCCCTGTCCCAAGATCACTGCAAAAGGAAGGAAACTCACTCCTGAACAGGGCTACCGTTGTCTGAAGAGGTTTCATTTGCCTCCTCAGCAAAGACCAGCCATGTGACCAGTCCAGGAAGCAAAGCATTGTGATAATTCTCAGGCAGGTGGTGTGGTGGGATTCATTGTACTGAAGACAGAGCTGCCCTAGTTCAGAGCGAAAGATTCCACCAAGCAGCCCAGGTCAGGACAAATCAAAAAAAGCTAACATGCTTTGTGATAAGGATGGTGCTTTGAGAACATATCCAGGGCCCCAAAAGCACCACTTTCGATTTCCATACCAAACCAGAGGAGGACTTGCTGTACTAGCACTGTTTCAAGAACCACCTCCTCTCTCCCAGAAAGATGATGTCACCTTGGCCCAGCCCTCGCAGCGTGGGTCTACTTGGGAGCAGGGAAACCGAGCAAGTATTGCCAGGATCTGGCTCCCATGCAGAAGGTCTCCTTGAGAGCATGGCCTGAGATCTCGCAGGTTCTCAGGCCCATCACATGACTGGAAGGAGCAGGGCCGACCAGACCAGCTTCTGGGCTCATAAGGGACCCGGCAGCTGAAGGTTGCTTCTCCTCTAGTTGGCTGGACTTAGGGAGAACAGCCCGTGGAGGTGGAAGCCTCCTCTGCCACTTAATCTGTCCGTCCCTTGCCAGAAAGGGGCTGGGAAAGACAAAGCAGGCCCCCAAACTTGGGGACCCTAGCCCTGACCTTTGGGGGCCTGGACCCCCCTCTGCCTGGGGCAAGGACAACAACTCCAACCCTGGCTTCTGGGGGTATGGGCTCCTCTCCACCTGGGGCAGGAACAATAACCCCCAGCCCTGGGGCACCTTGAATCTGTAAACCCCCAAGGACAAGCCAGGGTCTCCCACAGCAGTCCCTCCCTGCCAACCCAGGACCCCACAGGTCCTACCAGTGCCTGGAATGGAGGAACTTTGGGCCAGGCAGCCTGCCTTCAGAGAAGGCTTGGGGTTTGTCACCCTGAACTGTGGCATGAACCAGAAGGAACTCAATGTGAACTATGTAACCCTTGTGAAGTAACAAGGTCTCAATGAATGTGAAGACTTTGACACGAATAAACGGCTATGCAGAACCTTCCAGAGGGCTGCGTATGTATCTAAAAGATGTGGTAAGCCCCTACTGCTCCAGGTCTCCCGGCACCCCATTATGGACACGACAGATGGCAATGAGATAAGGAAAACCAGACTTTTCTCTAGCCACCAGCTAGAGGAGTAGCAGCTGCAGGGAGTTTATGTCCCCCTGCTTCATGCTCCTTTAACTCCTAAGAGCTCTGGCCCAACTGCTAGATGCTGTGGAGCTGCAGCTGTGTGAGGAGGTATTATTACTATTATTAACAGTATTTATATACCGCTTTTCAGCTAAAAGTTCACAAAGTGGTTTACAGAGAAAAATCAAATAACTAAATGGCTCCCTGTCCCAAAAGGGCTCACAATCTAAAAAGATGCAAAAAGAACACCAGCAGACAGCCACTAGAACAGACAGTGCTGGGGTGAGGTGGGCCAGTTACTCTCCCCCTGCTAAAAAGAGGAGCACCCACTTGAAAAAGTGCCTCTTGCCCAATTAGCAGGGGTAAGGTACTCTATGTTGCTAAGTGGAGCAAGGGCCCTGCACAGCTCTTCACCATATTGTAACCATTGTCAGAGACCATTCATTCAAAAGTCAGGGTCTAACTGTAAAAGAAACACACCACCTGCGTGGGGGGAGGGGGCCTGCAGCAAGCACACACAGTTGTCCTGCTCCTAATTCTAGTGGCTGTATGGCTGAGAAGTCGCCTTTGTGTTTGCCCAGACGGTGCAACAACCACTCAGCAGAGCTGGTCGTGCCTCTCTCTGCCCTGAGTGGCACCACAGCCAGACTCCTTGCCGGAGGCTGCAAAGACCCTGCACAGACACAGCCAAATACCTGGGAAGGAGACACACCTTGGGCTATAGGAAAACAGGCACGTCCACAGATTTTAATGGGTTGGAAAGTCACAGGGCCCAGTTTTGTTACAGACCATGAATAGGGAGGTAGAGCTTGGACCTTAAATGGTTGATTATAGATAGCAGTTCCACTAACCTGAATGCCTACAAGAGCTTACATCCTTTCCTGTTGCGGAAGGAGCCAGTCATTTGCCCAGCTTGAGCTGACCTCTGCTTTTTGTAACCAGAATGTGGTTAGCCTGCCAACTGTATTTAACGTGGCTTATTCTCTGAAAGCCTGAGTTTTTCCCTGTCACGTCAGTGTGATAAATAATATTGCTGTTGCCTTTTGAGATGGGAAATTGAATGATTTAGAAGTTGTGAGAAGCAGCATGTGTATTGCTTTGGAGAGCTGAGCACCCCCCGCTGGCACAGTCCACAATGGGGCACTTGATTACCTGCACAGCAGGTGCCTGTTGCATAAGTGCATAACCTGCCCACGTAGGTTTGTGCCAGGTGTGTGCTGGTCCAGCAGATGAGTCAAGGGCTTGGCGCTCAAATGCCTGAGTTCAGAGTTGCTCAGTGTTTGCATAAAATTACTCTTCTTGGCACTGAAGATCAGGCATGATAAACACAGAAAGATTTTATTCTTCAGAGACTCGTTCTCTGTAGCCACCTGGAATTTCCCTTAGGTCTGGTGTAAGATCAGAAACAGATTGGCCAGCTCATTTAAAACATGAATTTGTTAGAACAGCAGATATGCTAATTACAAGATCTCCTGAGAGACTCTCCAGAGAACCCTCCTGGATATTGCACAGAAGTCTCCCCAACAGCAAGAAAAAAGAACTCTCCAGTTGCCCTCGACCTGCGTCTTCCTGGGCAGTCGGTGCTCCTGTAAACATCCTTGACTGGAAGCTGTATGGTGCTCGAAAGGGCTTTCAGTCGGATGTTTACAGCAGCAGGCTGCCACACCACTTCTGGGACCAAATGGGTTGGTATTGAAGAGCTGCTGTGGACTGGGGAGAGGCAGTGTGGGCAGGATCAACTCTGAAGCTGCAGCTTTAAATCAGTCTTGGAGAGAGTTGGCAACAATTGCGCCAGTCTTCTTTAGTGCATAAATAGCCCCGTATCTTAGGTTCGGTGTCTCTCGCACTACGTAATGCACTTTATGTATCAGTACAGTACAGTATGCATAGACTGAAACTGCAAGACCCTGCCTCAAGTAGCTTACAGTCTGCAGGTTGGACACCACATTGCCATGCAGGCTTAAATGGCTTCAATCCCAAATCCACACAATCCCATGTGCAGGGATTTTGTGACCGCCCTGTAGACATTGATATAAGGGAGACAACAGAGACAACGGTGGACAGAGGTATCTCACATGCAATAGTTTCTGTTACATTTGCTGCTTAGTTCCAGCAGGGGAGAGGCATGGTGCAAAACGCTTCGGCAGACAATTGTCTTTTGGCCAAATCAATGTGTTCAAATGAACCCCTCAGAAAAGTCCAACTAAACTTGTCTCACCTGCATGTTGTCGCCATTTGCTTGGGGCCAACTGTGTTGTTGGTGCTTTATGAAGTTCTGTCAGGAAAACCAGATTGGTCTCTGCCCCTGGAACTTTACAATCTACATCTTAATAACAAGGGAGATGGCAGAAGAAGAAAGACCAAAATAATGAGGAATGAATGTGAGCAAATGTAGTTAGGCATTGTTAGGCTTGGTTGTCTTAAACCTGCAACCCTTCTTAAAGGGTTTTGGGGGTGTGATCCTGAAGGCACAATACTAACCTGCCCTAGACCAGGCAAGGCCGGCTGGCCTGCACCTGTATCCAGCACAGGTTTGGTGCAGGCTGGGGCTCAACTCGGAGTAATGGGATTTCCTTCTCCTTACCCCGAGAAAGACCCCAGGCAGCCGTATGGGACTACTCGGATCTGTGCTCACAATTTCGCGGGCACAAATCTGAGCAGCCTGAGTAAAGCTACTCAGGATGGGGGTTGGGATCCAGCCTGCACTGCTGCAGGCAGTCCCACCGCTCTCCCCGGCCGACCCTTCTGCCTGCCCAGGAATGACCCCTCCTGGCCTCCGTTCCTCTCTTCTGCCGCCCTCTCCCAGCCCCTGTGCCAGTCTGCCCAGGTCAGCACAAACTTACAACCTACGGGCACAGGCCTGGCTCCACAAGGAACATGCACGTCCGTGCACTGGCCTATCCTACTCCCAAGTTATCACAAATGTGTTTTACGGAACATTTACAACGACTGGGAGTCGACACAAGGGACTTTTGCAGGCTTGGGGTAGGATGTCTATGGAAATGTTGTAGTTCCAGTTTGCCTGGTAGGTAGGAAGAAAATGAGAGGTTAGCAAACTTACTATATTTGCTGTGTACTGGGAGGCTGGGGGATAATAGGCCCTCAGTTCAGCTGTACTTGTCGTAAGAGGCGACTAAACAGCCACCCACCGGGTAGATGGGACTCGTTAGCCTGGGAAGGCAGCTCATTGGAGAGAAGGAAAACTCTGATCCCAAACCTCCACTGCCTTGTGGCTACATCCAGTTATGGAAAAGGCTTCAGGAGTCAACCTCGAGGCAAAATCCGGAGCCGGAGTCCCAAAGGCAGTTCATGTCTGAACACAGTCACGTTCTGGCAACTCCTGCGACTCCGCTGGAACCAAACAACTGTATTGGCTTCTGTCTTTCCATTGGACCATTCCAGCGACGTGGAGAGGGGGGATTTGCTGCATGGGTAACAGCCTATCCTCCATACCTACTTTACCCAGGCTTCGCGCACTGGAGAGGACACTCTTTTCCAGAACCACCATTCAGAGCACGATACCGTGGTCTTCCAAGACAGAAGGATGCCAACATTTCCTCCTGATAATTCATCAGATCTTTGATTGATTTTCCTCTAAATTGTACGAAAAGGCAAGATGCTCCTATCTTCTGAATTTGCTGGGCCTGGGTAGAGTGAGAGATGCAGTTCTCATGTGGTCTTGTGTGCTCCTTGAGGCATCTGGTGGGCCACTGTGAGTTACAGGAAGCTGGACTAGATGGGCCCTGGGCCTGATCCAGCAGGGCTCGTCTTATGTTCTTATGAGAGATTTCTGGGCGCAGTTGGCTTCCATTTGTTCATGGCTGCTGCTCGGAAGGTCTGAGGTCATCTTGGAGCTTAAGATAGCCCTGCCTCCTCAGCTCTGAGGAAGCCGGTCTTCATGATCACCATAAGGACCATCTGTTCTCTTTGAAATTGGATCCCACATCAATAAGGCAGCCTCTTTTGTCATCCGACCACCACAGGGAGCGGCTGTGGCCAAATTCCATTCCTGCTGGTACAGAATGTATACGCCTGCAATGCTTGAAGCGACTGTAAAACAAACACAGTGCTGGAGTCGGCTCCTTTAAAGCCTCCTGCACTTCAGAATGTAGCAGGTGTTCTCTCCAGCCCGCAGTGAGGAAGCAGGGATGGCATTTCCAGGTCTGCAGAAAGACTGACATAGCAGTGCATTGTGATGCCCAAGCGGCCTGTGTTTAGAATGCCATGTATTTTGCATCTTTGCTTTCGCTTGCAAAAATGGGCACTGGTGCAAGCCACTGTTTGAACTTGAAGAAGTGAATTGTGCACGCCAAATTTCATTCCCGTCTCTCAGTGCACAAGGGAAATACTGTGTTTCATATACAGGGAAGTTCAAAAGGAAGCCTCATTTCCACTTGGTTGCAGAATGTCCCCTGTGTTTGCTTTTCCTTCTGCAGCAGCATTTTTCAACTGATGGTACGAGTACAGCCGGTGGTATGTGAGGTATTGTCCAGTGGTATACAGGGGGCTGTGAGGCCTGGGGCCTTGACATCACTTCCAAGTTCGGGAAGAAGTGACCACTCCAGGCAAAACTGAGGAATAGTTCCTATACCCTGTTCTGCTGCTGCTCTGAGCTGTGCTGAGTCACTGGGTCTTATTCTAGCAAGCGCTTATGAGGACAGGGTGCAGTGTCTGCTTCTTGAAACAAAGAAGTGTGTGCGTGTTTGCGTTTGCTGCTGTTTTGCTCCACATTCTGTCCTTCACGTGTGAATTTCAAAACTTGCTTGGCTGGGCTTTGTAATCTTTGTTACCAACATAGTTAGTCCTCCTTTTAAATCTGTTCTCCCTCTGCCCTGGGAGGCCATGCATAGGGACGACTGCAGCTCTTTTTTCCTGATGGTGTTCCAAGGATGATAAAACTCTGGATTCTTGGGTACTTTTGAACAGCATTGAGTCATTCTCTGCATCTTAATAGCTTGCACTCCTGGTTAATATTTTGCAGTGCTCCAGGCAGAAACAGCTTTGCATCTGAACGAGTTGAACCAGGCCACATCCTGCTGGGGGTGGTTGCTGCTGCTTGTTTTTCAGCCCATAGTAACATAACAGTGTCAGGTTCTGCCCTGGCTATCTTACTGAGCACCCAGGAATGTCTGCCTCTCATCTTTCAGTGGAAAGTTGATAAAACCCGGCCTGAGACAAGGGTGGGGAAAAATATACAGACCTTCAAGCTACTTGCAAGCAGACTTCAGCTCTCTGTAAAGATTCTCGACCCGCCCTGTAGATCCAAGACCAGCCAGTGACTCTGCACAAGAGAACCTTGTGAGATGATGGAATCCATTCCAGTCATTCTTGGCAAAGGTTGTCTCTTTGCCTGCACTGACCTACAGAGCTGCTGGCAGAAGGGTTTGATGGCTGACTGTTTGTGAGAGTTGGTTTTGGAGCTGTAATTCATTGAAACCCAGTACCTGTTTATTGGAAAAGTACTTCGCCTACAGTTAAAAATTTGACATTTGCCTCCCCCTTTAAAGCATGTGCTGGAGGAATTGCATTGTAACTTGTGTGATTTAGGAAGGAACTTTATTTACAAAGATGTAAATGCTGTCTGAATAGCCCCAGGATCCACAGTTTGGAATACTAGGTGTCTGACCTGTTCATGAAGGCCTCAGGCAACACCCACCTCTTGCCTGCCCAGCCCTGCCACACTTATTCACACTCTCTTGAAAAGGATGAGGGATTGCAGCTGAAGATGCTTTGGCCCCATCTCTCTGCACTTCCTCTTCTGTTCTGTTCTGTTCCCTTCTTCCTTTCTGCATCCAGGAAGTGAGAGGAAGAGTGTTGGCAGCTGGCACATGACCAGCGTTTACGGGGGGGGGGGGAGGTGTCTTGAACCAGCCCTGAGCTTTGCACAGCATCTTTTCTGTTTGGAGATAAATCTGCTCCTGGGGTTGTGGTGGGGGAAACTGGAGTGGGCCCTGACTGAGTGAGCGGAGGGCTGGCCTCTTTTCCTCAGATGCAGCAAGGGCTCTTTGAGATTTTGCAAGGCTCATCGCCTTATGAGTGTACCCAATTGCAGATGCTCAGTTTGGTTTGTTGATCTGGGGTCAGGGTTGTGTTTGGCCACAGCTGTGCAGGTCAGGAATCACAGTTGGCAACCGAAAAATGGTAAACCATCATCTCTTATCATCTGGTTCTCCACCTTGACATGCTCTTCTGCTTTTAGTGCAGAATTATCTTTCTCCACCTTAATGGATCAGGGGGAAGGCAACAGAAGTCAGCCTGCAAGCAGCCTTCTTCACGTCCTCCACAGGTCCAGGAATTCCCATGCAACAGCATGTGTAAACATCCTACACTCTCAGCTGTGACTTTGGGGTGGCTGGGAGAAGGGTGTTTACGCCTCCTGCCATGGACTGGCCTTCTTGGGAACTTGGATGGTATATTAAGATTTGCCTCTCCCTTGGGGGAGGTGGGATTGTGGCTGGATGTCTGCGTGGCTGGTGCTCCATCCCCAGATCCTCTTGTGCAGCGCAAGAAAGGCAGGAAACCAGGGTTGGGTTTTTGCGGGATGAAATATTCCAACGCTTTCGTTAAATGCCCAATTCTATCCAACTAGCCAGCGCCAAATGCAGCCCCAAGGTACAGGGAGCAGATTTTTTCCTTACCTTGAGGAGGTCTCCATGACTGCCCCCCCCCACACATCCCAGGACACAGCACACTCCCATTGGCATGGCTGCATCAGCGCTGGGGGAGGCCTTTGGCTCCACACCTGTTTGCTGAAGGAGACTGCAGGTTTAAACTGTCTGTTGCATGGCAGAAGCCACTGCACTGGGTACCAGCGAAAGGATTTCAGTGGGTGAGTTTGACGCCTCCTTGCTTTCTCCCCTTCTTCCATGACACAGGAGGAAGTGCGCCAGGCTGTGACCCCAGCAGAGCCTGTCCAGTACTACTTCACTCTGGCACAGCAGCCAGCCGCCGTGCAGGTGCAGGGGCAGCAGCAGGGGCAGCAGACCACTACATCCACCACTACCCTCCAGCCTGGGCAGATCATCATCGCGCAGCCTCAGCAGGGGCAGGTGGGTATGCCAGGGTCCTAGCAGGCTTGTACCAGAGGCAGCGTGGCTTGGATTGCTGCTGCTTAACCAGTTGACACCCTCTTTGATGATGATGATGATGATACACACATTGGGTCTTGGGTCTGCTTATCAGTTGCAAGGGTAAAAAGACACAGTCTTTGAATGGAGTACTGGCTCTGATTGGCACAAGTTGTGGAAGGGAGGAAGTAGGTCCAGGTGTCTGGCTGCCTTCCTCAAAGAGAGCAGGGCAGTCCTTGGCTTCCTACAGTGCCAGGCCTTCTTGGCTAAAGCAGGCGTTGAGGCTGCTGCAGAAAGTTGGATCCATGGAATCCATTCAGGAAAGTCGTCCTGAATGGATCCATGAAGCAGCATGGTGGTGTTGCAGGTAGGCGCATGCAGGTGCTGATACTCACTCAGGTGCACATGGGCTAATCAGGTGTTGGGTCTCAGCTCTGCTGGGCCCTTGCACTCCAGTACAATCCTTAGGTTCCCCCCCTTTTTTTCCTTCAGACAAAGTCTCTGTGAATGTTGTTATGCAAATGGGCCAGGCTTGGCTGCCTTGAACTGAAGAACTGCAGCCTTGCATCTACAACGGTCAGTGGCATAGCTAGAGGGGGTGCAAAGCACAGAATTTTGCAGGGAGCCTCCCCATGGCATGTAGGCGGCCCCTCCCCTTCAGAGTCCTTCCGGGCATACGTCTTCTGGGAGCGTTCCAGGGAGGCCTCCTGAGCGTATGCCTCCATTTTGCTCCCACCACCCAGAATGGCTCCAAAGGGGAGGGGGCCACTTGCACAGCTCATTCAGGCACCTGCAAAACTTAGCGCTTTACACCCCTCTAGCTACGCCACTGACCGTGGTTTTTGGTAGTGAATCCCCACTGTAGAGCCAGTTCAAATATACAGGTTGAGCCTCATTATTTGCAAATGGGTCGGCAAAAAATGCACTATAGCAAATTCCCTTGCTCAGGTGATTTAAAAATAGCCTTGCTGACCTTTGTGATGTAAGATAAGAGTCATTAAGAAGACTTTCATCAATCAGTCCTCCTCCAAGGGCTTAAAAAGGCACTTCACTCAGCCCCTCCCTTCACCAAAGCAAAGTGATCACCTTTCTTTCATTTGCTCAGGGGGAAGGGAGGGGTCTGCTGGAGAGAGAAGGATTGATGGATTGTCAGCCAGCCACCCTCTCTCTCTCTCTCTCTCTCATTAAGGAGGCTATTGTTAAAGGACTGTTCAGTTTTTTAAACTGATTTTGAAGGGGTGCATTTTTTCCCTTCTCCATGGATCAGCGCATTCCTTCTCATTTGCAGTGGCCATTCTTGTTGGGTCAAATATATGTATAAAAAAAATCCATGTATAAATAGGCTGGACCTGTATACACATAAGAAAAATATAAGCCCAACTGCCGACTCTTAAAGTAGGAGCAAAAACCTTGTCTAAAAAGGGGCCTGAGTCCAGAAAGTTGACTGGAATAAAAAGTCTCTGCCGTCCGTATAGAAAACCTGAGTGGCATGTCCCTTCGACAGGGAGTTGCACAGAATCAGTGCAATACTAGGAACGTTTGGAGCTGGGAAGAGAGGAATCCCTGCAGTGAGAACTGGGGGAGAGCGTGGTTCACTTAGCAAGGCCTTTAGCGTCTTTTCTTGTTCCCTTCCTCTGTCTTACAATGCTTAGCTGTTGGGACAATACACACATGTGTGGCTTTCACATGTGTTGAGGCGCAGAAAGTCCTCAAAACAAGTCTGTTAAAAGAAATGGACTCTCAGCAAATATTAGCACTTGTTTATTTGTGACGATCTCTCAGTGCAGCCGTTCTGCTCTTATCAACCTGGGTTTTCTGTTTCTCATTCTAGACCACTCCTGTCACCATGCAAGTGGGCGAAGGCCAGCAAGTGCAGATCGTCCAAGCGCAACCACAAGGGCAGACACAGCCGGCGCAGGGTGGGACTGGGCAGACCATGCAGGTCATGCAGCAGATCATCACCAACACAGGAGAGATCCAGCAAATCCCGGTGAGATCCTGTGACCTTTAGACCTCCCTGTTCTCGGCCTTGTCTGGGACGTCTCTCTACATACTGCTCTTCAAAAATTCTGCTCCTTTCAGGTTAAGGGATCCCTTGCTCCTGCCCCAGAACCTTGCATATCCTTTTCTCCTCTTCCCACCCTTCCCTCCTTTCACTGATGTCTCTTGAGTGCGCACTCCTGCCTTAAGCACCCTGGCACCCTCCCTTGGCGCCCTGCTCCTGTCCCCATCTTCTGCTCTGCTATTCCCTGAACGAGTCCTCCTCTCACAGGCAGGCCAGCTGCAACCATTCTCTTCCCCCTCTCCTGTTCCTCTGGTTTGCACTTTCAGAAAAAGACTGAACGGTCTCATAAAGGTTTAGCCAGTTGATTTTTGATGTGTGTCCCCCTGCAAAATATTCCCTATGTGTACAAAGTAAGGTGGGGAAAAGGTTCAGTGCGGGCTCTTTCCCCTGCCGTGGCAGCTTTCTCTAGGAGAGCTCAGACATGCAAACTTCCTGCCAACGCACCCCGGTTGCATTTGGGGGTGCCTTTGCACAGCGTTTGAACCGGTTCTCTGGCTCTCAAACACATACATTGTTCCTGTTGCTTTCTGTGTCGCCTCCAGGATTTTATCTCCAGGTCAAGGCTATCAGCCTCATATACGCCCACCCCAGCGTAAGAGCCTCTGCTTTACATGCAGAAGGTCCTGGGGTCTGTTTCTGGGAACACTTCAAGATAGTGCTGGGAAGGACCCCAGGCTGACCCCCTGTGTTCCACTCAAGTTGCTGTGCCAGCCATGGAAATGATAGCAAGACAGGGAGGATATGAGGGCGGCTGGTCTTCCTCAGAGATCAGCAGCCAGAGAGGTGGTGGTGTTGTATTCCCCAGAGCGGGTCTTGCCACCAAAGTGGCCCGTTCCATGTGGCCTGAGGAAGAGTTGTATTTCTGAGTGACAGGCTGCTGCCTGGCACATGCTTTGGGGGAACACACTATTTTCCCAGGCTGCTGCTGCTGCTGCTGCTGCTGCTGCTGCTTATTATTATTATTATTATTGTTGTTGTTGTTGTTATGTTGGCAACCTTCAGTCTCGAAAGACTGGTGTCGCGCTCTGGATTGTGGTTCTGGAACAGCGTCTAGTGTGGCTGAAAAGGCCAATCCGGGAGTGACAATCCCTTCCACACCGGGAGCAAGTGCAGTCTGTGCCTGGTCTGTCTCCCTGGCTATGGGCCTTCCTTCTTTGCCTCTTTGCCTCAGACTGTTGGCCAAGTGTCTCTTCAAACTGGGAAAGGCCATGCTGCACAGCCTGCCTCCAAGTGGGCCGCTCAGAGTCCAGGGTTTCCCACCTGTTGAGGTCCACTCCTAAGGCCTTCAGATCCCTCTTGCAGATGTCCTTGTATCGCAGCTGTGGTCTACCTGTGGGACGCTTTCCTTGCACGCCCTATTGTGAGCCCTATTAGGTCAGGGAGCCATTCGTTATTTGATTTTTCTTTGTAAACCGCTTTGTGAACTTTTTGTTGAAAAGCAGTATAATAATAATTATTATATTGCTTTTCAACAAAAAGTTCACAAAGCAGTTTACAAAGAAAAATCAAATAACGAATGGCTCCCTGTCCCAAAAGGGCTCACAATCTAAAAAGATGCAAAAGAACACCAGCAGGCAGCCACTAGAAAAAGACACTGCTGGGGTGAGTTACTCTCCCCCTACTAAATAGAAGAGGAGCACCCACTTGAAAAAGTGCCTCTTACTCAGTTAGCAGGGCTTACCAAATGTCCCTGTAGATATGGTGGCAGGAACATCGGAGAGAGTCTTTAACCTTGCTCATAGTGCTATGAGCGTGACTGTCTTTTTAGATTTTAGAAGGATAAAATCTTTAAATAAAAACAAATGGGAGTGTCCAGCCAGCAGGCCCCCCTCTCACCACCTTTTTTCATGGCAGACTGGTTCAAGGAAAGCAACTGGAAGGTTCAGGGCAGTGCCAGGGCTGGATGAATGCCCAAGTCAACAGTTCCAGCACGGCCATGTCCTGTTAGTGCCATTCAGGTAGTAAAAATCAGATGTGACTTACGCCTGGTAAAATGTGCCAACGAAGCAGTTTGTGTGCAGTAATTGGCCCTCTAAAACGAGAAGGTTCTGGAACATTGAAAATGACAAAAAATAGCGACTTAATAAATCATGTGTGCGTGATGCAGAATGTCTGCACAAGAAGTAGAAAGTGTTTGCAAAATAGGCCCTGCCCAGCTTAAGAAAATGGTTTGCAGGTGACTCTTGAAACTGACCCATAACTGCCTTGGGGGTGAGAGGTGGGTCAGAGGGAATTCAGCTTGTCTCTGAGACAAAAGGTTGCCTTCAGCAAGCAGTAAGTTGAGCCTCTGAAAGTTGGCTCTGTCCATGTGGTCGGTTATTCTAGTTAGATTTTAACTGGGTGCTTCTTATTGCAAATCTTTCCTCTGGCTTAGGGCTTTTTCCCTGAAGGCAACTTTCAGTGCTGAAAGAGGGCCCCAGAAGAGCTTGCGCTTGCATAAAATATATAGCCACTCCAGGAGGGCCGCTCTTGGCCTGCAGGGGGTGATTGCTAGGAAAGGAAAATATTAGATGCCAGAGAAGTCTGCTGGGGGCAAACTTCAAGCTCCAGAACGTCTCTTATAGGACTTGAGGGGCATTGCTGATAAAGTTTGGGAAGCCCTTGATCTAGCCAAGGCTCCATATTAATGTGTGCTTGCCTGGGAGTGACTTGCTCAGCTGAATATTATTAAACATGTTTAGGATAGTACTGGAAAAGTCTTTCCTGTGCCCACCTCCCACTCCTTTGAAAAAGGCTTTCATGCATGTAATATACCAGCATCTAGGTTTTTAAAGGGGACAAGTGGTGTTTTAGAATATTTAAGGAGCGGTTTTACAGCAATAGGAAAAGTCCCTTTTTCCTTTTATTATGTTGAGCTCTAATGAATTGCTGTGTGTTGTGGATGCCAATAATCATTCCCCCTTCTTGATTTCTTGCTGCTCCTTTTCAGTGTTTACATACAGTTGTCTTGGCTGTGTTAAATATGGAGCGTAGAAACAGGCTTCTTGTGGTTCTTGGCTTTGTGTCTTTCCATATGTCTGCAGCATGCCTTTCCTGGGTGTCTAGCATTGATTTGAAGCACTGTGGGAAATGGTCATGCTGTGAAAGAAGGTTTTGCTGCTGTTACAGCATAGCAGCCAAGAATGAGCCTCAAAACTGGACCGACCTGTTTTAGGTCTTGCCTCTGCCACGAACTTCCACTAGGCAGTCTTAGGCACGCCCCTCCCTCTCAGCCGCAGCTTCCCAGCAGCAGTGTGGGGGTAAGACTTACTCCCCCTACAGAGTCATTGTAAGGACATCAAGAGAGTACACAGGAAACTGTATGCACACTCAAAGCGCCATACCTGTGTTTCTCAGACTGTGGGTCGGGACCCACTAGGTGGATCATGAGCCAATTTCAGGTGGGTCCCCATTCATTTCCATATTTTATTTCTAATATATTTGACTTGATGCTATCATGGTAGGTGACTGCTTTTGGGGAAACATGACAGACCTGTACTTTCAACAAGCTACTATGTATATTCTTTTAACAATGATAGTCAATGGGACTTACTCCTGGGTAAGTGTGGTTAGGATTTCAGCCTAGGATTGTGAAAAATTTTCCTGCTTGATGATATCACTTCCGGTCATGACATCACTTCTGGTGGGTCCTGACAGATTATCATTCGAAAAAGTGGGGCCCAATGCTAAATGTGTGAGAACCACTGCGCTATACAAATCCCAGAGAGTGTTATGATTTAAGGGAGAGGATTGGTGGCAGTGAAAAAGCCCTTCAAGGGGACACTGTTATTTTGGGGTGACCCAAGAGAAGTCTACTCCATCTGTCTCCAGACCAGAGACTTATCTTCAGCCTGCCTTCTAGAGCATGGGGAGAACATATGAGGTTGCCCTGTGCTTATGCATGACCCCTGAGCCATCAGAGGAATTGTTACGAAAATTCTTTTCCCAGCCTGAGATCCCCTTAATGGGAGATGTTGGTGTTCTCCTCACACAGTGCAGGAAGGCAGGCTGAAGACCATCTCCTGTCTCGAGGGAGATGTACCAGCCACCTGGCATTCTGCTCTTGCACTGAGCTGCAGGTTCTTTCCTATGACCGCATTGCTGTGGTTGTGCATCAGTGCCTATCCTCCTTGCAGGAGCAGGGGTGGAGAAAACAGATGGCTAACAGTTACCTAGCAGTCATGAGTCTTTCTCCCCCTTCCCACAACCAGCAGAGCCTCCAGCTAAGAGCACAGGCACTGCAAGGTTGGGTGCAACAGAAGGTCTTCCCTCCAGTGCAGTGAGAGACTTCCAGTGGGTGGTCCCACAACCTGCTGTTTTGATGCCCTTAGGAGTTGCCATGTCCTACCCAGCATCAAGCGTGAAAACCATCTCCCTTCAGTTCCTTTCTATGAGGGTAACTTTATCCTGAGTAGTGTGTGTATGGAGGAGCAAAATTTTGCTCCAGGAGGAGCAAAATTAGTAAGGGAGTGAGGACCAAGCACTGTGTTTCAGTTGAACAGGAGGTCCCCCCAACCTGTTTTGTTGTTTCCCAAGATGCAGGGATGAAGAGTGGGGTGCTCGCAGCTTCCACTAACCAAGAGGCACTGTGCTCCCATTTTAACTCTTACATTCAGCCTTACCTGAGGAATCTCTCTGACTTGTTTGGCATCCAGTAGGCAAGCTTGTGTGTTTCAAGTTACCAGCCCTGTGTCAACTTCCTCTTTTTCTTGCTTTCCTCTCTTTCTAGGTTCAGTTAAACGCTGGGCAGCTGCAGTACATCCGCTTGGCCCAGCCTGTGTCTGGCACCCAGGTGGTTCAAGGCCAGATCCAGACGCTCGCAGCCAACACGCAGCAGGTAAGTACCAAATCTTAAAGACCAAACCTCAACCATTCAAAATTTCCCTGGTTAGTTGAAAGCTAATTTTCCCTGGTGCGGGCACAGGTGGATATGATTTTGAATTTCTGTTGTCTGCCTTCTCCAATTTTCCCCACACCGTGAAATTTTCATAGTATTTTGAAAATACCTCTGTTTCTAGTCTGTGTTCTTACAGTATTCATTTACATATTACTTCAGTTACATGGTACTTTTCAACATATATTTACATATTACTTTTCAACAAAAGGTTTGTATAGCAAGAGATGCTTTCTAAACATGCAAGGCTGACCTGAGGTTGTGTACCACATGCCACCTCCCCTCGAGCAGCAGCCCACTCCCTGAATTTGTGAAGGAAGAGGGGTACAGAGTGGAAGAGGAAGGTTGGGGGAAAGGAAAGCCTCTCCAGTGTTCCAGCTCACCACTCACCTCTCCTCCACATTTTCTCTTCTACTCTGTCTCCCTTTTCCTTTCTGAATCCCAGGAGTGTTAGAAGGAGAGGGAGGTGCCCCCCCCATCAGTCTGCCCCTATGGATGGGCTGACCCTGAATTCATAGAGTTAAAATTGCAATTGCCTTGGCCCTGGCAGTGGGGCAGAGATTCTTCCCTCCCTTGCAGCTGCTCCTGCTATATCAGGGGCGTCAAAATCATTTCATATAGTGGGCCGAATAGCATTCATGGTGCCTACTGGGGACTGGAAGTGATATTAAGCAGGAAGTGATGTCATTAAGCAGACAATGGCCAGAAATAAGCATTTTATTCTCATATAGAAACTCATTAGCAGCAAACGGCAGAAGATAAAATGTGCAAATCTTGATCATATTTTCAAGACTTGGAAGCCCCCAGTGATCACTTGGGCTGACCTTTCAGAGTGCTGCTTCTGCCAAGGTGTCCATGTGATAATCTGGCTCTCCCAGCGCCTTGGCAGTGTCTTCCCTCTCTGATCCCTTCCCCCACAGAGTTCCTTGCCTTCTGAGGCCTCCTTCCATGTCTGCTTCCCAGAACCTCAGCAGAACTGGCACTGCTGAAGGGGCAGTTCTGGACAGCTCAGTTATCACGGGGGTGAATAAACGCATTCTGGGGGGCACATCTGGCCTGCAGGCTTTACATTTGACACCCCTGTCCTATATGGTTCTTCCCAGAGATGGCATTGACCCTGCCTCCCAGCAAGGTTTTGAAGTTTTGACCTCTGAGTTACCATTGCAGAAGTCAACCAACTGCTGTCCTCTGATTTCAGTGGGCCCCTCACTCCTGGTGTTGATGTGTTTGAATTTTTATGTTGTGCTTGTATAATGTAATTTGCTTGTATAACATAGTTATTGATGGGTTACTTACCACTCTGTCTTGGAATAGAAGGATTCAAGTGCATAGCAATAAGCAGAACATTATTTTTACAATTAAATTACAGGAGATATCTTGCATCAGAAAATCACAGTGTATTCAAGATACAGCCCCTGTTGTCTATACCAGAATGTGCAGTATGGCCATTGTTGGGTCAAGTGTTTTGTCCAATATTTGACCAATTCAGCGGAATTTGGTTTCTTTCTTGGGTCTTGTCTTTTATAGGTCAGCCTTTCCATGTTGGCTTCCTGCCAGACTTTCCCCAGCCCGTTCTTTCTGCTCAGGCACTATATCCAATTTCCACGGCTTTGCAAGAACTATTTTCGTCATTCCTGAGACATTCATTTAAAAGCTTCCTTTTTTACCTTTATATCTTGGGTGAAAGTGGTCCTCAGCTTTTTCAGACATGGGACCCAATTGTAACCTTTGACCAGTCACAATCACTTTTCTCCCCTCTCCCCCACCACTTTCTCCTGCTCTTGAAGAGATACCACCCACCTTACGTTCCAGCACACATAATGGGTAAGAGCCCAACTCCACCAACTGCAGACTTTTGTGGTACAAGACACATCCTGTACCTTATCTGAAAGAGTCTGTGATTAATGCTCATAAGAACATAAGAACAGCCCCACTGGATCAGGCCATAGGCCCATCTAGTCCAGCTTCCTGTATCTCACAGCGGCCCCACCAAATGCTCCAGGGAGCACACCAGATAACAAGAGACCTCATCCTGGTGCCCTCCCTTGCATCTGGCATTCTGACATAACCCATTTCTAAAATCAGGAGGTTGCGCATACACATCGTGGCTTGTACCCCGTAATAGATTTTTCCTCCAGAAACTTGTCCAATCCCTTTTTAAAGGCGTCTAGGCTAGACGCCATCACCACATCCTGTGGCAAGGAGTTCCACAGCTCAACTGTATGAATGGCCTGCATTGAGGAGGTAAAGCAAACACTTGTTCTGGGGTAATGTGCAAGCACCAGATTTTATCCCACTTTTTCCCTGAGCCCCAAAGTGACTTGCAAAACAATAGTAGCAAAATTAACTGTATAAGAAGAGCACAATTCCATACCACAAAGGGGCTAGTTAAGATCTTGTAGCTAGAAACTCTAGGCTCAGAGAAAATATTCTTCCTTCCCCACCTCTTTATCCCTTTCTGCAAGCCTGATGCCTCACTAACTGATAGAAGAGAAGGGGCAGCAGAAACCAGCCAGGCAAAGGGATTCAGGGTCTAGTTCTGTCTACAGAGAAGGCCTTGTCCCACATACTCTCCAGCCAGACTTGTGTGTGTGTTTCTGTGTTCCTCTTGGCCTCATTTCACAGGCAGATGGATAAATGAGGCCACTGCGAAGGTTTTGTCAACATCTGCAAAGGGCATCGCTGGAGGCAGGCCAGGCTGAAGGGACAAGTAGGCCTTAAAGCCTTAAGGTGGCTTCCACCTTCTCTTCTGGGGTGTATGTTGTTGCACATGCTCTGACCCCCTTTCATGCATCCCCAAATCAATACTTTCTCTTTTAGATTGCACAGACGGAAGTTCAGCAGGGGCAGCAGCAATTCAGCCAGTTTACGGATGGACAGGTAAGTCCCGGTGTCCATCTCCCTGCCATTCTGTTTTTCAGCAAGAAAATTAAGAGCTCAGGGTGCTTGAAAGTTGTGATATGAAAGATGCCCTTCTGCTCCATCCTCTTACTTGGAATTAGACTGATAAAACTACCTTCTTTTTGCACTTTGAAGGCATCCTTATGGGATGAGATGGGATGAATATGGGATGAATTCCCATCCTTCTTGGTGATTACTGCAAGTTACTCTTAACTGGTTAGTGCAAATTAGAAGGGAAGATCACTGATATATGAGGCATTGAGCTTTCACTTTTGCCAGCCCAACAGCTTTGAAGAGTTCAGTTCAGTACTTTGAGTTGATCCAGAAGTGGAGGGACTTCAGTGATCTCCTGGCTTGTTCTCTTTCAGCAACTGTACCAGATTCAGCAAGTGACCATGCCTGCCGGTCAGGACATCACCCAGCCCATGTTCATCCAGTCCACAAACCAGACAACGGACGGACAGGCCCCACAGGTCACCGGAGACTGACCTGTCTCTACTAGAAGGTCTCCTGATGGGACAGAAATTACACCGGCGGGATTCATCACCGCCCTGGTCTGGAGGCCCTCTTCAGCTCTCTCCTGCGCCCCTCCCTTTCCTGGTACACGTGTATATAGATCTTCATCTGACACAAAGCCGTCATGGGCTGAGATCTGAAATGTATTATATGAACTGCTTCGGTTTGATGGGAGGAAGGAGTACCCTGCAAACTGATGATGCAATATTTTTCTTCCCTTTTTAAAAAAAAGAAACCGCAAATTCAGCATTGCTCAGCAATTCCATTCTATACACTGACTACTTTTTATAGGTCTTTGTCAAGCATTGTGATGGTTCTGAAATGTCCTCATTTCTTCAGGAGCCCAACATGTTTTCTTTGTCCCTTCCCAACCCAGTAAACAGGCTCCCAGCATTTTCTTGCTGGATCATCCCTGGCTAATGTTAGAGGAACGCCCCCATTCCCCCCCCCCCCGCCAACCTTTGTGATTCAGTCAGGGCGTGCGTGCGTGTGTGTGTGTGTGTGTGAGAGAGAGAGAGAGAGGGTGGTCCTCTTATTTTTATTTTTTATTTTTTTATCTCTTAAGCCTAAGTATTGGTATTTGCAGCTTCCAGGACAAATCCCCTGAGCCATTCCTGTGTTAAACTGTTTTTTTAAAGGCATTAAAATTAGCCCTGAATTATTTTGAAAACACTTAAATAAAATGTGGACACTTAAACAAGAGTTATTAGTTAACTGTTCTAAGTCGCTGCATGTGTTTAAAACTGCATGGAATGCAATAAACTTTTTCTCTCTTTTTTTTTTTTTAAAGAGAGAGCAATGCTTGTGTTTCTTTTGCTCATCTCATCAGCTGATGCAGGGGGCAGCCAAGGGAAAGTATCAGGTAGTTTGCTGCTTTGGGGTCTGGGGTAGTCACAAGCTTGGGTGGTTTTACAGAGGAAGAGGAAAGCTCTGTCCTCTGTCACGTGGAACTGCCAGTTTGAGACAGTATACCCCTGAATCCCTGTTACTGGGGAGGGGAGCAGAGGGAAAGGTTCAACAGCAGAAGAAGGCTTGCTTTCAAGCCTGGTTGGGCTTCTCAGAGACTCAACTTGATGGTCTGGTCCAGCAGCACCACTCCTTTGTTCTTGCAAGTCTGATGATGGCACCCACTGGCTCAAGGGAGGCCCTGTTCAGTCCCTGAGGTCAAGACGTAAATGGCATCTTAGTAAATTAGTGGTAAATACTGACAGTTACCTGCCTTTTGAGGATGCCCCAATGCTACCATCAGTGACACTCAGATTAGCCTGCAGGCTGGTGTCCCTCAGTCTTTGGATCGTCTGTAGGCAAGTGGTCTGAGCCCAGGGGGTTCAGCAGGGCAGCACCATCAGGACTAGGCAGCCCGTCTGTGCCTTGGCCAAGTGCTCGTCTGCCTGCTGAGGCAAATGGCAGTGCTGGTGGTGAGACAGGTGGGGCAGGTGGTGAGACAGGTGGGGCAGAGGAATACCGCTCTGGCCCATCGTGCTCGACCGCACCTTGCAGACACTGCCTGGCCTGGCCTGGCCCTGTGCGGCACCCACATTGCAGGTGGGCCACCCTTGCTCTGCTTTCACTACTGCAAAAGTTCAGATAACTGGGTGAAAGACACTCCATAGAATTGGCATGAACAAACAGTGCTTGGCCCAGATCATATTGAGAGATCTGGCTGAGTGAGGATTTGAACTCGGGTTTTGCTGCTTCCAGCTCAACAGTCGATACACTATTTGGACTGACTGTCCAAGGCACTCCATGAGTGGTGTTCTACTACTAACGAGCCACTTCAAATTCCTGTTACCTTCATTCTCAACTTGTTCTCTTGCTTTACGGTCCATTGCACCTTCTGTGTTTCCACGTCGACGATGCATAATGAATTGTGTTCTCTAAAATGCCTGCACAGGCCACAGTGAACCACCGAGGCTGCAGTCCTGGACCTGAGGGGCAGCATCTAGTGAGCCGTCTTAGCTACATTCCTCCACCATAGTGCCCTCCGTACATCTTCCCTTCTGAATGCCTTGCCTAGTAGTAATGAATTGTCTGTCCTTCCTCTGCTGGCAGAGGGGCAGAGTTACTGCAGTTACTACAGAACTTCCGGAACCAGAAGAGTTTTTCAGTGGTTTTCAAAGCTGTCTCCCAAACTCCCACAGCACACCTGCGGACCTTTTGCAGAACACCAGTTGAAAATAACTTCTTTAGAGTGTCAGAGCTGCAGTTCCACAGTGGGTGAGGTTATGTTGGCTTCTCATTGAGAGACTACTCCACACTCTGTGCCATTTGGAAAAGGATTGCATCTGCAGTTGCTGATCTTGGGCGTGTTTCCTGAGGAGCAATACCAACTAGACCAGTGTTTCTCAAACTGTGGGTCGGGACCCACTGGGTGGGTCGCGAGCTAATTTTAGGTGGGTCCCCATTCATTTCAATATTTAATTTTTAATATATCGTAGTAGACTTGATGCTACCCTAGTATGTGACTGCATCTGGGGAAATGTTACAGACCTGTACTTTGAACAAGCTACTATGTGTATTCTTTTAACAGTGATAGTGAATGGGACTTAATCCTGGGTAGGATTGCAGCCTAGCATTGTTAAAAAATTTTCTGCTTGATGATGTCACTTCTGGTCATGACATAACTTCCAGTGGGTCCTGACAAATTCACATTCTTAAAAGCAGGTTCTGGTGCTAAATGTGTGAGAACCACTGAACTAAATGGTATTAATACCGGGTGCTGTAGGCTTATACCATAGTCTTTAAAGACTGAAGCTTGCCAACCATATATACATGCTGACTGCTTCATCCTAAACTCCTTTCCTAGGGAGTACATCTTGGTGAATGCACGAGACTGACTGTTGCACTTTTTAGCAAAAAGCCCAAACTTCCCCTCCCCCCAAATTTTGCATTTTCAGAATATCAGTTTTTAAATGCCAGTTTCCCAAAATGTCAGAACTTTACCTATGAAATAGTCTCACCTTACAAAACAAAGTCTGTTACTTTTCAGCCGCTGCTCATTTCTCCGTCCCAAAAATCACAGTGGGAGGCCAGTGAGTAGTTTCCTTCTCCTGGTCTCCTGGTCTACCATGAAAGAAGCAGAGGAAGCAAGTGGGGCTCTTTCCAGTATTAGCTGGCATCTTCCGTGTGGGCAGCTGCCAGGTTCAGAGGGGGAGCCACTTCACAGAAAAATGTATGCTTGATGCTCAGTTGCTGCACGCAAATAGCTTTGAAGGCTGCCTAGGGAATGAATTTCTTCTTAAGTTTACACTTCCCAATCCCATGGAAAGGAAAATTTGCGCTCTCAAGGAGTGTGGCCTGTATTCCAAGGTTTCCCAGACCTAAGCTAGATTTTTTTTTTAAAGTTCAAATTGAAACCAGTCCACTCTTGCACCTGAAAAAATTTCTTTTTAAGGTATGTGAACAGCAAGGCCTACCTGCCTCTGTGCCTGTATAAGTCACTGTTCTGGGCATGCCTCCGGATTGCAGGGAGTCCACAGCAGTGCCTTGTGGCTAACATCCTCCTGTTGTTAGATGGGAAGAAGGCAAGACCAGAAACCTGACTCATGAGCAACAGGTGGGTGCTTTGGGGGCTTCCAGGAGCCAGTAATTTTGGTGTTTACAAACTGGTGGGTCATGACCTGACTTTTGGCGGGTCGCTAAAGGGAAAGATCAGATAACTAATTGCCTCAAGCCCTGAGATTGTTCAAAAACCATGTGCCACTTAATGACAATAATGCCAGATGGGCATCCCTGTCTTCAAACAGGGCTTAACGCTATGAGAAGCCTCTAAAGGTGAGGGGAAGCTTTTCTTGACGGAAACCAGAAATAGCATCTCTGACGTGACATACACTGCCCCTAGGAGCATCAGAAAAGCCTCAAGAGGTGAGGGGAGTGGTGTTCTCCTCAGCTTCAGAGGCTTAAGGGGTGCAACCTCCTGACCTGTGGCAGCCGTTGCATGAGACCTGTCACTGGTCAGAATGTCATTAAGGGGCATACACCTGTACTGTAACCATTAATTACCCTGCAAAGAGGTCAGCTCCTACAGTTTGCAAGCTTGTGTAAATATAGGATGATAAATGTTTGAGGGTCTTTTTTTCTGTTTATTACTTATAAATAAATAAAATATTTCTTTCTGGATCTCCTTTTTTATCATTTGTTCATGTTGGCAACCTTCAGTCTCGAAAGACTATGGTATTGCGCTCTGAAAGGTGGTTCTGGAACAGCGTCTAGTGTGGCTAAAAAGGCCAATTCGGGAGTGACAATCCCTTCCACACCGGGAGCAAGTGCAGTCTGTCCCTGGTCTGTCTCCCTGGCTGTGGGCCTTCCTTCTTTGCCTCTTAGCCTCAGACTGTTGGCCAAGTGTCTCTTCAAACTGGGAAAGGCCATGCTGCACAGCCTGCCTCCAAGCGGGCCGCTCAGAGGCCAGGGTTTCCCACTTGTTGAGGTCCATCCCTAAGGCCTTCAGATCCCTCTTTCAGATGTCCTTGTATCGCAGCTGTGGTCTATCTGTAGGGCGCTTTCCTTGCACAAGTTCTCCATAGAGGAGATCCTTTGGGATCCGGCCATCATCCATTCTCACGACATGACCGAGCCAACGCAGGCGTCTCTGTTTCAGCAGTGCATACATGCTGGGGATTCCAGCTCGTTCCAGGACTGTGTTGTTTGGAACTTTGTCCTGCCAGGTGATGCCGAGAATGTGTCAGAGGCAGCGCATGTGGAAAGCGTTCAGTTTCCTCTCCTGTTGTGAGCGAAGAGTCCATGACTCGCTGCAGTACAGAAGTGTACTCAGGACGCAAGCTCTGTAGACCTGGATCTTGGTATGTTCCGTCAGCTTCTTGTTGGACCAGACTCTCCTTGTGAGTCTGGAAAATGTGAGTTTTCTTTGTGAGTCTGGAAAACTTGTTGGACCTTCTTGTTAGACCAGACTCTCTTTGTGAGTCTGGAAAACATGAGTTTTCTTTGTGAGTCTGGAAAACCTTTATAAAGTTGGGTAAACCTAGGTGGGTCCCAATAGAGTGTTATTTTTAATAAGTGGGCCCCGGTGCTAAAAAGTTTGAGAACTACAGGTTTAAAGCATCATAACTTCTCCCACATGATTGATGCTCATCATACACATGACCTACACAGTTTGAACTCTGGGCTACTGTGTAAAATGCTTGTGGCTGCCCTAGAAAAATTCAAATTCTATGACCTGATGTCCTGCAAACATGCATCTGTTTGCTTCCCTAAAAAAAAAAAAAAAATCATATCTTTATATGAATGAATGAAAGTTTTATTAATGAAATCTTGGTCAAGTCAGGCTGCAATCCTGTCCACACTTACCTGGGGAATAAGACCCATTGACTACAATCACATTTACTTCTGAGTCGATATGGATAGGCTGTTAATCATATGAGTCTTGATGAATTATATTTGCATAAACTTGCATATGAATAAGATAGCTTTTTTTTAATAGCCAAAAACCCATCAGGAGTGGGAAGATGGTGCATCACCACACCCACTGCTCAGGGCATTGTCCCACCCACTGCATGGGAGGAGGTCCATGATAGGGGTGACATGTTGGCCTCCCCCACCGGTTGACGAAAGCCCTAGTGATGCCACTGGCAACAGGAGATGCCCCTCCTTCCTGGTGGGGACAACTGCCAAGAAAGCCACATAGCAGCTGTTTATGGAGCAGCAACTGTTACCCTGCAGATGTCGGATCTTATCTGATCTTGGAAGCTAAGCAGGGTCAGGCCTGGTTAGTACTTGGATGGGAGACCGCCTGGGAATACCGGGTGCTGTAGGCTTATACCATAGTCTTTCGAGACTGAAGGTTGCCAACCAGGAACCAGGAGCTGTTTATGGAGTGCTTGCAAAAATGGTATGCACAGTGCTGATTCTCGGGAATCAGTTTTATGTTTAAGCGGCACTTAAATGTAAAAAAGGTTTATGTCAGAACTTTTCAACGATACTGAGTTAGATGGTTCAGTGGTCTGATTTGGGATTATCCACATTGGCTACCAGTGGCTCTCCAGGATATCAGGCAGGAATTCTACACAATGAGCCAGTATGGTGTGGTCCTGGCCTCTCCCCTTCAGAGGTGCAAAGCCCATCACCTATTTTCAAACGCTCCTAAACTGTAAGATCTGTGTGTTTGGGAAAACAGCAAAATAGTTCCTACTGTGCAGCTGTAGTAACCACTTAACCCAGAAAGTGCGAAAACCTTCCCAAAGATGATCTCACTTATGGCCACTAGAGGGTACAAGCCCCTTGTC
The DNA here is from genome assembly GCF_035046505.1 of Tiliqua scincoides. Classification (NCBI taxonomy): domain Eukaryota; kingdom Metazoa; phylum Chordata; class Lepidosauria; order Squamata; family Scincidae; genus Tiliqua; species Tiliqua scincoides. Next base: position 1,649,127 of record NC_089830.1, on the reverse strand, counting down.
CATTTCTCCCTGCTCTGGACTCCGCTGCATTGTATTGTCCCAATCTTGATCGGTTGTGCACACAAACACATTAGCTTATGCAATTACAAGCTTGCCAGAAACAAGCTTTAAAAATGTAGCTTCATCTGTACTCGGATGACACAGGAGGGGAATTGACCCTTCTAGAGCAGCGTTCCTTGCTGGTAGCACTGGGTGTTGGCCACCACTCTTGGCTGGAAACCCTGAAGAAAGATCTCAGATCTAGGTCATAATCTTGTATTGGTTTTACACCAGTTTAACCATTGTGGCTTCCCCAAAGAGTGCCATTTGGTCAGGGTGCTGAGAAGCCTTGCTTAGAGACATGTGACCATCTGCTCTGTTCCCAGTTCTCAGAGTTTATGGGGGGAGAGGGGAAGAATTAAAATCACATTGTTAGCAATGTAGAGACACCCAACTTTGATTTACTGCTTTAAAAGGGTCTTCCTTCAAACAGACACTCTATATGTCCATGTGGCAGCCTCAGGTAGCAGGACATCCACCTCTATCCATACTCCTCCTTGGATTTAGAGAGGAACAGTGGGATGAAGCTGAACAGGAAGTGTAGAGGAGAAGAGAGAAAAGTTTCCTGGATGCTGGAATTGACATCATTGAAGAAAACCATAAAGAAGACTGTAGAGTAGTGGTTCCCAAACTTTTTCAACTGGTGGTTCCCTTGACCTACTGGGCCATTACGCTGTATAGGGTGGCAGGTTCTTTGCAAGGATTCTGCAGCTCCCCTACCATGGACCTTGTTTGAGAACAGTTTGGGAACGACTGCCGTAGAGGTCGGTGTGCCACGAGAAGTAAAACTTCTATAATCGCTGCTCTAGACTAGACTCAAAGCTTTGCCCTTTAGCTAATTAAACGAGTATTAAAGATCTGCAATAAAATCAATAGGCCAATAAAAGCAACACCTCCAGTTCTCCTGCTTCTTATTACCCGCATTGGTTTCCTGGCCCTCCCCTTCCAGTGTCCCCTTGCCTCTCTGTACAGTAGATCCTGTCGGAGCTCTCTTTATCTCACAGACGTTGCACAGGTGATCCACATCCTATTGTTGACAGCTGCCCTCTGAGAAGTTTGAATGTTTGTGAGCATCCTGCAATATCACAGCACATTTGTCAAAAGCCTTGTTGTAATTTACCTGCGAGGTAAATTAAACTGGGAAACAGCAACAAACCCAAAGGGATTAGAGGTCAGATTTTTCCAGGCAGACTTTGTTCCTCATCACCTCTCTAATTAGAGATGAACAACTTGGGTAGAGGGTAGTCAAAACTGTCCTATAGAGGCTGTTCTTTGCCAGTAATTTGCCAGGCCCGCTTCAGGTGGCCCAGTGTGATTTAAGATGCATTTCTGAGATTACTTAGGCCCGCTCTTTGAGGGTTCAGCATCCCACATTTTAAGACTCAAGAGTCAACATAGGCCAAGGGACTGTATAACACCAGCTATGGAAATAAGCATTGTGCCCTCTTGGTCAAGGGGGAGAGCTCTGAGAACGTGGCCAGTTGCAGTGAGGGCTGTGGGCTGAGTCAGTGGTCACGCTGAAGCAGAGATGAGAAGCCTAGTAGCAGGTCCAGATGTTGGACAGCTCCAAGTGGAGAGTGTTCCAGCCAGACACTGATAGCCAAGCAGGTTCAGGTATTGCTCTGGATCACTGGAGCACCATCCTGATGGGGAAATGTTCTTATCTTCAAGTACCCTTGTCTGATTGTGTAGGCTTTGACTCTGACTGTGCTGGGGGGGGGGTGTTGTAGGGTCATCAAGGGCTCTTGAGTTGGGGCAGAACAACATCTTCTGGCTGGGGCAGTGTTGTTGGGTCTGTCTCTTGGGGTTCCCCTTGGGGTGGACCTGTGTGTCTGGGGCCTGTGCCCAGGGAGTTCACCTCCCCCCAATGGGTCTCTTCCACCTGGTCTCTTGAACCAGAGGGTCCCATTCCTGGAGTCGTGGCAACATGTCCAACTGCACCCAGGGAATGGCAGAACCCAGCAGGATTTTCAGGGGGGAGGGTGAATCCAGGGCCAGAGCACACTGCAGAAGTGGACCTAGAGCAAAGCTGGAGGCACGTGACAAGGGGAAGTAGACTTGGTGCAGTCAGTGCCCAGTTGGGTGACCTAGGAACGCCGTGAGCACCTTGTTGAGCAGTGATTTCCACCTGTTTTCATCTCGCAGCACACAGAAAAGGCTCAAAAATGGTCAAGGCACACCATCAGTTTTGGGGCAATTGACATCTCCCAATGGCCCTACTAAGAAATGATCCTCTCCCAATTTTCCACAGCACACCTGCTGACCATTTGCGGCCACACCAAGCTGCCACGGTACAGTGGCTGAAAATGGCTGGTGTTGAGTTCCACCGTTGAAGAAAGAATGAGAGCTGGGTTGGGGGGAAATGATGTGGCCTTCTCTCTTGCAGCAACTGGCCCCAAAGCAAACTGGTCAACCTGCATCCTTCTTCTGGTCAGTTGGCAACTAGAGACAATAAAGGGCTTTCCTCCCTCCCTCCCTCATCTTGTTCATGTTTGTTTTGTTTTTTTCCCTTTCCACATGAGAGAGGAAAAGGTGAATCTGGGAATAGCACAGAGGTAAGCGATACGACCTGCATGTAAGTTTCAAGGAAATAAAAGCTGCTAAAAATAGGCACCAGGAGCTGTGAACCTGCAGCAACCTCCAAGGGAAAAGGCCCAGACTGTGATGAAGGTGGGCGCCCTGGGCCCGTAGCAACAAAGAAATAAAAATAAGGGTGCGAAAAAGACCGGAGCATCTTCATCAGCTGCAAGAAACCACATCCGGACTGAGGAGGGAAGGAAAGGATCATCAATGGGACTTTTTAAATGCTAAGATAATAGAATCATAGCAAAATTGAGTTGGAAGGGGACCACAAGGTCATCTAGTCCAACCCCCTGCCTGTAGCAGGGAATCCTGGCAGAGGGAGTGGCCAAGGGGGAAGGTTTGTTTCAGCAGGCTTCACCCCCAACCTGTCTTCCCTAACGGAAGAGAAGCAGGAGGATGTTCTGGTGCACTCAAGGTTAGGACATTTAACATCTGCAAAAAAGAGGAGCCGTGCCTCCGCTCAGCAGAAAATTTGGGATTGTGATACCATGGGAGGAAGGGCCGCAGGGCACGGGAGCCGTTCACTGGCTCCCGTCAATCTCTCTATTGACTGTCAGCTCTTGAGGGACAAGAAAATGGGACGTGACCGAGCTCTTCCAATGCAGCCGTCCTCAGCCACCCAAAGTCCTCTTGCTCTCAGCCATAGCTCCACCTGCCCACTCCTGGTGCCCTCCCAAACAGTCCCTCCTCCTTGAACCTTTGTGCGGCACCACCCCTCTCTCTTCCTCTTGAGACCCATCTTTCCCCTGCAGTCATTTGGTTCAGCTCTGGAGAGGGGGACCATCAGTGGTGGTTTCAGGGGTTGGGAGCTGGCCCAAGGGTGTGTGCCTACCAGACCAGCCCTGTAACCCTCAGGACTGGCGACAGAGGCGGCATCCAGTGTGCCTCCAGGTGGCAGGCAAGGGGCCTGGGGGCTGAGGGCAGATCTTTGTGCCAGCACCCCTAGCAACCTCCCACTGGAGGAAGAAAGACTTCTGCGGTTTGTACAGGTGAGTTACCTGGTGGTGGGGTCCAGCAGTACCGCAGGGCAGAACTAGGGTCATTTTTCGGGAAAGAAGGGGAGCTAATTAGTTGAAAGTGGGCATAATTCTCTAGGCAGAGCTTGGCCTTGGAATCTGGCAGAACACCAAATAACCAGAAAAAGAAAACACAACTGCCTTATGTCACCAAAAGTGGATGTTCTTAATGCAAAACCAACCAATGAGACTGTTTTTTCCAAGAGCCAATGAGGTGTTATGATGACACACCAGGGAACTGATAAGGTTTTGGTAGGAGTCAGCACTCACTTCCATGTCTCAGGGTTCATACTAGAACACTGATTCAGGTGTGTCATCAATTTGCTCACTGGTTTTTTGTTTTGTCCTGATTTGTTGGGTGACCAGTACTGTTCTATATTTGTTGGCAACCTTCAGTCTCGAAAGACTCTAGTATCACGCTCTGAATGGTAGTTCTGGAACAGCATCTAGTGTGGCTGAAAAGGCCAATTCGGGAGTGACAATCCCTTCCACACCGGGAGCAAGTGCAGTCTGTCCCTGGTCTGTCTCCCTGGCTATGGGCCTTCCTTCTTTGCCTCTTTGTCTCAGACTGTTGGCCAAGTGTCTCTTCAAACTGGGAAAGACCATGCTGCACAGCCTGCCTCCAAGCGGGCCGCTCAGAGGCCAGGGTTTCCCACCTGTTGAGGTCCACTCCTAAGGCCTTCAGATCCCTCTTGCAGATGTCCTTGTATCGCAGCTGTGGTCTACCTGTAGGGCTCTTTCCCTGCACGAGTTATCCATAGAGGAGATCCTTCGGGATCCGGCCATCATCCATTCTCATGACATGACCGAGCCAACGCAGGCGTCTCTGTTTCAGCAGTGCATACATGCTAGGGATTCCAGTTCGTTCCAGGACTGTGTTGTTTGGAACTTTGTCCTGCCAGGTGATGCCGAGGATGCGTCGGAGGCAGTGCATGTGGAAAGCGTTCAGTTTCCTCTCCCGTTTTGAGCGAAGAGTCCATGACTCGCTGCAGTACAGAAGTGTACTCAGGATGCAAGCTCTGTAGACCTGGATCTTAGTATGTTCCGTCAGCTTCTTGTTGGACCAGACTCTCTTTGTGAGTCTGGAAAACGTGGTAGCTGCTTTTCCGATGCGTTTGTTTAGCTCGGTATCGAGAGAAAGAGTGTCGGAGATCGTTGAGCCAAGGTACACAAAGTCATAGACAACCTCCAGTTCATATGCAGAGATTGTAATGCAGGGAGGTGAGTCCACATCCTGAACCATGACCTGTGTTTTCTTCAGGCTGATCGTCAGTCCAAAATCTTGGCAGCTGGAGATCTTTGGCAGAGATCCTCATGTGCTACCCACTACCCACATCCCTCATGTGCTGCTGTTCTATATTTAAATACATACATATGTCAAGTGAATGGGGATGAAAGCAACCCCAGTGATGCCACTACATTGAGACTGCGCATATGAACTTGTCATTTATTCTGTTGGGTCTTGTATGGGAAGAGATCTACCAAGGGGTGATGCTCTTGTACCAGTGATGCAAGCCCTAGAGACGCCTCTGACCAGAGTCCCAGCTCAGGATGCAGCTTCTTCAACACCTCTTGCAGAAGCTGGCCACTGAGCACACTAAAGCTTTTGTGGCTGGATGAGTCTGAAGCCTAACTAAAAATGTTGCTCGAGTCTTCAAGCCATGGAATAAAACACATTGTAGGATCTAGTCCCAACACTGCCCACCAAGTTTAGTGGTGCTGACCTCAAGTAATTGTGCAGGAGACTGACACATTTGTTCTTGGTCCTAAGTGAAAAAAGAAATCTAAGAGCTCTGGCTCACTTCCCTCCCTTCCCCCCCCCCCACTGTCCTTTTTAGATTGCAGGCTCCTTGAGTGCAGAGGCCTGGCTGTCTTTTGCCCACAAAAGTGTACACTGCCACGTTTGTTGCCAGGCAAATTTCTAGCAAAGTTGGGATGTGGAGGAATAGGGGAGCGCTGGCAAAAGAGCTTCCAACAGTGGCTGGAGAGGCCTGAGCGCTGGGTTTAAATCCCAGTTCCCCCCACGACTGGACCAGCACCTCCTGAGATGGCCCACCAAATGCTGCTCTTTCTCGTACCCAGCTGCTGCCTCTACTGAGGCACTGCCTGATTCCTGGGTTCAAAAAGGAAGAAAAGACCTGGGTGACACTCTAGCCCACCCCTTTCTCCTCTTCTCCTCTCCACTTCCTCTTTGCGTTTGAATTCGGAGCAAGAGGAAGAGGAGCGATGGAGGTGGACAGAGGGTGGTGGGCTTCACCCACTGGTCTGCCACCAAAGATAACCACCTCAGTTGGTTTCAGGGACAGGTTGGTCCAAAGTGAAGAAGGTTGTTTTGTGAAGGCTTCTTGACATGGCAATAGGGGACCTGGAAGTAAGTGAGTGCCCCCATCCACACCTGTGGAATACTAGAGGCCGCGAGTGTCCAAACCAACACTACTCAGAGTATGCCATGCCATGCATATCGGAAATGCCCCTTTCTCCAGAGCAACTGAGCCTCCTGGTTCAGTCTTTCTTTGCAATTGAATAACATGGTGCAGTTTTGTCGCTGGCTCGTGTCTGTGTGTCGTCGTGTTCTGGCTTTGTGTCGGCTGCCTTGCCTATCTCGGTCAGGCCCTGTTTGAGAGACCAGCCTCAATGAGGAGCCAGTGAGGATCAATTCCATGTCTTTCCCCAGCCTGCCTCCCTCCCAGCCTCTGGAGGGATGAGCTCAGCGAAAAGAACCGTGTCAGAAAGGAGAGCGCAAGCAGGAAACAGACACTCCGGGCTTGGCGGTTGAGTTTCCACCCCACGGTTCCTTGCTGACAGTGTAGCAGCCCTGCTAGTCTGGTCTCCTCGATGATGCCAGCATCGGTGCCTCCAAGGTCAGGGGAGAGGGGGAGGCAGTCGATAACGAGTTTCGGAAGGCAAACGGGAGCAGGCAGAAAGTACAGTTTGCAAAAAGTACCATCATTTTTTTTTCTTTCCCTCCAGGGTGATGTGGTTGAAAATCCATGTTTGCCAACCTGGACTCCTCTGAGGAAGGGTGGGATACACGCGGGATCCCCAGACCCTTGCTGCCTGGTAGCAAGACTAGCAATGCGATGTGGCGAGTCGCAGTAGGGGGCTCAGCTCAGCAGACAGAGCTCCGGCATGTGCTTTTTGCATGCTCAGGAAAGCCCTCCTCCCTGAGCCTCTTATTGGTGTTGGTCACATTGAGCCTGGCCTTCCAATCTGGAAGTAACTGGTGATGACATCGTCACCAGTTAATTCCAGTGGTACTTCCAATAGGTGGACTGTGCAAAGTGGAACGGAGCAGGGGACAATAATTGAGAAATGCTGGACTTAAGCTCTTGCCATCCTGCCAAAGTCTGCTCTTTCCTCTTCCCCTGGAAGACTCTTTCCCTGAGTCCTGGCTGTTTGAGGGCACCAAAGCCCTTCATTGACACTAAAGGGCACGGCCTGGGCATCTCCATCATGTTTACAATGTCTGCCACCAGCATGGGGGGATTGAATTTTAGTTGCTGTGAGCTGGAAGATGATCTTTGTATTTGCAACGCAGGACAAAAAAATATGATAAATAAAGCATGACTTGTTTCCGTTGACACATTTTCTGTCTGAGCTGAAGTGAGGTGATAGGAATCTCCACTTGTGTGTTGATGCATTCACCGCCTTGAGGATCCTGCAGATATTGAGCTCCAGGCATCTGCTGTAACAGTGACCCAAGAATTTTCAGACCCCACTTCCATTTCCCCCTTTCTACCTCATTCACAAATGACCAATGTTAGCAATATGTAAAACCACTTTTGGGAAGCTTCACTCCAGTGGCGTAGCCGAAGGGGGTGCAAAGCATTAAGTTTTGCAGGGAGCTTCAATGCAGCTTGCAAGTGGCCCCCCTCCTCTTTGGAGCTATTCCAGGTGGGGGAGCAAAACGGAGGTGTACGCCTTGTGGATGCGTTCTGAGTGTTCGCCTCTGTTTCACTCCCCCCCCCCCGGAATGGCTCCAAAGGGGAGGGGCTGCTTGCACAACATAGTGAGGCTCCCTGCAAAACCTAGTGCTTCGTACCCCTTCTAGCTACACCACTGCTTTATTCATTGCAATGAAACTCTTTTCCAGACATCACACAAATTCATTGCACAAAACCAAACTCTTTTTGCTGGGTGGGGATTGGACAAAGCCCTGCTGGGGGGGGGGCAGAGGGTCTCCTTGCAAAAGGTTGGGGGGACTGCCGCAGGAGGAAGGGGCAGCGAGGCAAAGGAGCTCTGTTGCAGCTGCGTGGCTGGGCCTGAGAGAAGCTATTGAAATGGCTCCACAACAGAATTGCTTTGCAGTTTTCCTGCGGCTCCCTCTGGGTTTCCGGGCCAAAAGCTGCTCCCCATGGTCCGCTACCCAGGGAAGGTTTTCATTGCCCGGAATCATTACATTTTCATAGTGCAAAAGTGACTTGCTGAACTTTAATGCCTGTTAGTAAAAGCCACCAAAACAAGAGCCAGGGAAGGATCCCAGTTCCTCAATTCCAGCTCCCTTCCGTCACGGTACACCGGTACGGGGAAGGGAGCCGTAAAAGCAGGCTGATGTCAGTTATTTTTCTTACAGATTGAAAGGAGTGCTGGGGCGGATGCTGTTCTGCATGAAATCTCTCTAAGCCGGTCCAGTGCGTCTGAACGGAATCCCTTGGTAAAGTTAAAACAACAAAGGGTCAATTATTCCAACAATGCTCCAATTGTCCAACTGGCCCTGTGGAATTACTGGCGTGTGTGTGCTCTCGAGTAGGGTTGCCAACTCTGACTGTAGCTATTCCTGGAGACTTCCCTCCCCCCCCCCCAACATGACATCAGGTCATTCAACCATGTGATGCCTCTGTTTTGCTCCCACCGCCCAGAATGGCTCCAAAGGGGAGGGGGTTGCTTGCATGCTACGCTGAGGCTCCCTGAAAAAGTGAGTGCTTTGCACCCCCTCTAACTACACCGCTGGGCCTGGTTCAGATCTGCAGGACTGGTTTCCGGGACCAGCTGGAGATCAGTGTTGATTCCTGGACACTCCAGGTCAATCCTGAAATTCTGGCAGCCCTGGATATCTCCTGTACTGCTGACTAGGTGGGGCTGTCCTGGTGGTCAAGTTTCAGATATGATCACAAACTCTTCCATTTTGGACAGTCGACATGGTGGAGAGTAGTGGTCTTCAACCTTTTTTATGCCCCAATAAATAAATAAATAAATAAATAGACTGGGTACCCCAGATTAGTGACACATAACTAATTGATCAGGCCCCCCCTCCTAGGACCCAATCCACCACTTCAGCCTGACTCATTTCCCCCTACCTCTTGTGCAATCACCACAACCCTGTGAGGCAGCAATGTGAGCAGGGCTGGCCTTAACAGCTGCAGGACAAGACAGCGAGAAGAGGCTGTGCAGAATTATATCAAGAACTCTGTTTTGATAAGGCAGGACCATGACTGGATTGGATCCAAGCCCCCTCTTGCACAGGCTGTGACCCCTCCAGAAGAAGGCTTCACTACACCACTGGACCCAAAGGTTGAAGAACACTAGTGTAGAGGTTAGAGCATCGGAAAAAGGCCTGCCTTTGTGCCCTGTGCAGTCATGATGTTCAGCGAATCATCTTGGGCCCATAATCAGGAGGTCTGGCTCAGTTGGTAGAGCTGCCGCCTTGTATGCCTGAAAATCTGAGGCTGCCAGTTCGAAACAACCGGAAGTACCCGAGAACTGAGGACACGCTGATATACTGATGAGCTGACCCTCGGTGGCAGAGAGGAGTTGCTGTCAAGTGGAGCGTGGGAGGCGAAGGGCCAGAGAGAGACCAGACCGGGAAGGAATTAAGCTGGAAGGAGGAGTTCTATGAAAGACGAGAACTATTCAATTGTAGATGTCCTTGTATCGCAGCTGTGGTCTACCTGTAGGGCGCTTTCCTTGCACGAGTTCTCCATAGAGGAGATCCTTTGGGATCCGGCCATCATCCATTCTCACGACATGACCGAGCCAATGCAGGCTCCGAAGGCCTTAGATCTGAAGGCCTTAGGAGGGATCTGAAGGCCTTAGGAGTGGACCTCAACAAGTGGGAAACCCTGGCCTCTGAGCGGCCCGCTTGGAGGCAGGCTGTGCAGCATGGCCTTTCCCAGTTTGAAGAGACACTTGGCCAACAGGCTGAGGCAAAGAGGCAAAGAAGGAAGGCCCACAGCCAGGGAGACAGACCAGGGACAGACTGCACTTGCTCCCGGTGTGGAAGGGATTGTCACTCCCGAATTGGCCTTTTCAGCCACACTAGACGCTGTGCCAGAACCACCATCCAGAGCACGATACCATAGTCTTTCGAGACTGAAGGTTGCCAACAACATTCAATTGTAAAAATCCCTACGGGGGTTTAGAACAGCCTGCCTATGTAAACCGCCTTGGATTAAAGTCTGAGGAGAAACCTGATGACCAAAGAAAGGAGGTATATAAATGCCTGTATTATAATAAATAATCAACTCTTAGTTTAGCCTACCTTGCTGGCCTGTTGTGAAGAGTAAGTGTCAGGGAAGACCCTTGTTCCACCCTGAGCTCCTTGGAGGATGGGTGAGAGAATAAAGCAGCTAAATAAATACTAATGCTGTTGATACATTATCTGCCCTTGTAAAACTCTGATGGCTTCCCTCGTGTTCAAACTATCCAGGGGTCATTTGTTTGCTCTTGTTTTTTGAGCGCAGGATGAACAAATACAGTTTTTCAGAGACTTAGCTGCTAATTCCTTTAGCTGCAATTGTGAGAACAAAAGTGAGGTTTATTTTTTTTTATCCCAAGTTAAAAAAGCAACAACAACAAAACAAACAAAGAAAAAAAAGATTTGTGCCGAGCCAAGTGAAAGGAGGGCAGGAAAGGGAGGGAGGCAACAAAACGATTAAGTGATAGGATTTCCCCCCTGAGAGGCGATTGTAGCTTTAACGGGTGATCAGCACTCTAAACTCTCGCTTGCGCAGCATTTAAAAACCGGGAAAACTGTGCAGTCAAGAACTTTCATTAACGTTCCGCTCCCAGCGCAGCAGGCCAAGGAATACCCTGCGTTAGCATGAACTGCCTGGCTGCTGTGGCGCCACCTCTAGCGTAGACCGCGGAAGAACATAAGCAGAGCCCTGCTGGATCAGGCCAAAGGCCCATCTAGTCCAGCTTCCTGGATCTCACAGTGGCCCACCAGATGCTTCAGGGAACACACCAGACAACAGACACAACCTGCGTCCTGGTGCCCTCCCCTGCATCTGGCAATCAGAGGCAGCCTACCTCTACCTCTAGCTCCTGGAGAAGGATTTGGAGGAGCACAGAAGGATGCCAGAGCTGAATGCTTCATTTCTTTGTTCCGGACGTGTAACCCAACTTATGTCCAAGGCTCAGGGAATGTCACACGGTGTGAGGAGGGAAGCAGGAGAAGGAGTATAGACTGAACTCCAGTGCAACCCCACTGCAGCTGCTAGATCAGGGCTAGAAACGGTGCAGAAGAGAGTGACCAAAATAATTCCTGGGCTGTGGCACCTCCCGTATGAGGAAAGGGTTCAACATTCGGGGCTCTTTGGTCTCAAAAAAGGGTGTCTGAAGAGGGACATGATTGAGGCGTACAAAATTATGCAGGGGGTGGATAAAGGGATGTTCTTTTCCCTCTCCCACAACCCCAGAATCAGGGGACAGTCCCTAAAATTGAGAGTCGGGAGAGTTAGAACACACAAAAGAAAATATTTCTTTACCCGGTGTGTCATTATGGAACTCCTTGCCACAGGATGTGATGGTGGTGTCTGGCCTAGATGACTTTCAAAGGGGATTGGACAGATGGATGGAGGAAAATGTCCATACACAGGTTGCGAGCCATGATGGCTGTATGCAACCTCCTGGTTTTAGAGGTAGCCTGTCTCTGAATGTCATGTGCAAGGGAGCGACAACAGGATGTAGGTTGTCTTGTGTGCTCCCTGAGAGATCTGGTGGACCACTGTGAGATACAAGAAGCTGGACTAGATGGGCCTTTGGCCTGATCCTGTGGGGCTCTTCTTATGTTCTTTTGTTAACCTTTGTTTAATAAATCCAGGCCAACCAGTGATGAAGTCAGCTTAGACAGTAGACTCAGGTGGTGGATTGGCAGGGGGTGCCTTCATCGCTCTTCCTCCTCCTCCTCTCTGTCTTTGAAAAGGCAGCAGGAAATGGATCAGAAGTGCAGAGGAGAAAAAAATAGTGGCTAGAGCATCAGAGTCATTCTAGCCCGCCACTTCCCTCTTCTGCTCTATCCCCCTCTTCCTTTACAAATTCAGGGAGGGGGCAGAGAGGCAGTGGCTGGTGAGGTGGCACTGACTGTTGTGCTGGGTAAGGGGGCAGTATTTGGCTGGCTGTTGCAAGCTCTGAGCAGTCTTGAGGTGCTCCTGAACAAATCCATTATGTTACCAACACCTCTGCGGCACCTGAATTAGCAGTCAAGGTTCAGTGTGCTGTAGCATGTTGGTGAAATGTCCACAGATGTGCCACAAGAGTTTTGGGGGAGGGTACTTTATTAGTGTCTGAGCCCCCCCCCCCCAGCAGCAGCGCTGTGTTCCTTGTCATTGGTCAAACAACTGACGGTGCGCCTGTGACCGTTTTAGGACCTTGTCCCTCTGCTTTGAGACGGAAAGGGCTGCAAACGACTGTCGTAGAGAACAGATTGAAAACAATGCCGTTTGAAACCGCTTAATCATTCCAAAGCGGATCATTAAGACGTAATGTTTTTGCTTTCAGCCTGCATTTCGGAATATGAGCTTAATGAATGCAAATATGAAAATATTGATCCTGGTTTCCTTGGCATAATTTGTGCCATTGCTTAAGTAGTGGAGACATGGGGAGGGCAAGTTCCACGTGGGAGGAGTCTCAGCCGCATAATGTCTGCATCCCAGCACTTTCCCCTTGTGTAAAGTTGGCCACCGGAGCCAGATCTCCTCTTAAGAGGGCCCCGGTTCTTCTTGGCACTTGGAATGTATTTCCCACTTAATCTCAAAGCTTAGGGATCCCTTTTCAAGTGTCTTCTTGCCTGTACGTCCCTCTCTTCCATTTGCAAGCTCAGGGCAGCTTACAGAGTCCTTCTAACCAGGCCTTCGTCAGGAAGACCAAACCAAGACGCTTCTTTGTTCTATTAGTCCAGCGGTCCCCAAACTATTTAGCACTGGAACCTACTTTTTAAACAACGCTCTATCAGGGCCCACCAAGTTTTACAAACCTTTCAAAAAAGTGTTTCACTTTGCCAGCCTCTCAAGCCTGTTTTCATCCTTTTTACTATAATGGGGGGGGGGGGGGGGCCCTGCTTCCTGGTGGTCCATGTTCCTTCGATCGGAACCATTCTGGTGGCCTTGCATTCCCCCTTATCTGGCCTTTGATAAGAGATGAGGCACGGCTGCCTACTCATGAGTAAACATGCACATGTGCCTCAATTTCGCTTTCCATAGGGTTCAATACGTTTTCCTTATCAGCGGGGGTGGGGGGATTCCTTCCTGGATTGGTCAGAAGTCATATAAGTGCCAGGAGCCTGGCCCTCTGCCTTTGCTGGAGGAGTAAATTCAGGCTGCTGCATGTCAGGACCTGTAGTGACTGATCTTGGCAACACTGATCTGGAGTGTGTTCTCTCCAGAACTGGATTTAGGTGCAGTCACCCAAGACTCCAACCTGGACTTAACAAACCACCTGTGATCGTGTTTACTACAGGAGGGTCCTCGTCATCCATGGGTTTGCGATCCGTGGATTTGACTCAACGCAGGTCACAAGCCCACATTGGAGGACCTTGGAGGTCCTCCCAGATGTGACCAGAAGGCACTTCTGGTCAAGTTCAGAGGTTCAACCACAAATTTCATTATCCACGGATTTTGGTAACCATTGGGTGAGGGCAGGGAATGGATTGCCAGATGCAAGGGAGGGCACCAGGATGAGGTCTCTTGCGATCTGGTGTGCTCCCTGGGGCATTTGGTGGGCTGCTGTGAGATACAGGAAGCTGGACTAGATGGGCCTATGGTCTGATCCAGTGGGGCTGTTCTGATGTTCTTAAACTACAATTCCCAGGAGGCCTTGCAGGTCTTCTTATTATCTGGTGTGCTCCCTGGGGCATTTGGTGGGCCGCTGTGAGATACAGGAAGCTGGACTAGATGGGCCTATGGTCTGATCCAGTGGGGCTGTTCTGATGTTCTTAAACTACAATTCCCAGGAGGCCTTGCAGGTCTTCTTATTATCTGGTGTGGTCCCTGGGGCATTTGGTGGGCCGCTGTGAGATACAGGAAGCTGGACTAGATGGGCCTATGGCCTGATCCAGTGGGGCTGTTCTTATGTTCTTAACTACAATTCCCAGGAAGCCTTGCAGGTCTCTTGTTACCTGGTGTGCTCCCTGGGGCATTTGGTGGGCTGCTGTGAGATACAGGAAGCTGGACTAGATGGGCCTATGGCCTGATCCAGTGGGGCTGTTCTTATGTTCTTAACTACAATTCCCAGGAGGCCTTGCAGGTCTTCTTATTATCTGGTGTGCTCCCTGGGGCATTTGGTGGGCCGCTGTGAGATACAGGAAGCTGGACTAGATGGGCCTCTGGCCTGATCCAGAGGGGCTGTTCTTATGTTCTTAACTACAATTCCCAGGAGGCCTTGCAGGTCTTCTTGTTATCTGGTGTGCTCCCTGGGGCATTTGGTGGGCCGCTGTGAGATACAGGAAGCTGGACTAGATGGGCCTCTGGCCTGATCCAGTGGGGCTGTTCTTATGTTCTTAACTACAATTCCCAGGAGGCCTTGCAGGTCTTCTTGTTATCTGGTGTGCTCCCTGGGGCATTTGGTGGGCCTGGGATACAGGAAGCTGGACTAGATGGGCCTATGGCCTGATCCAGTGGGGCTGTTCTTATGTTCTTATGTTCTTATCCCCCGTGGGTACCAAAAACCTACTGTATTTGCATTGCATCATTGAGCATGTAGGATCAGGTGCCGCCTCCCTCTTTTGGAAATGGATCTCCCGCTTCCCCCTCCAGGGTAAAAAAGGTTGTCCCTCCCCAGCCATTTGTTACAGGAAACCCTGTGGATTCAATTTCTGTCCTCGGCCCCATGCCAAGAACTGCCGCTGGATTCTCAGGAGTACTGTGGACCAAGCGCTCAGGACTATCCGTACTTATTAGCTCAGTCCTTGGAAAGCCTTTTTAAAGTTTTATCGAGAGGAGGAGGAAGAGAATTGCTCCCAAGACCAACCAGACAAGGCTGTGGCAGCAGCCACTGGTGAGAGCCGAGAGCGCGGGCTGGCTTCCCGAAACCCATGACAGAGCTGATGGATACGTTGGTACCATATATTGATTTAGACTCTTTGGCTCTGGATCAAAGACAAAAACCAACAAAAAACATTCTCGGCTATGGAATTGATTTGAGGAGATTTCCAAGTTCAAAAGAGGCACCGAAAAGGAGAGGTGAAGACGTAGCAGCTGTGGTGCTTCATCACAGGGCCAGCCCTTTATGCTGACCAGGGCTGGAGAAAAGCCCTGCACAGCCAGGACATCCACAAAGGATGGTTGTCCATGACACTGATTGTCCTCTGGCTACGGAGCATCTATCTTGAGCAAGGCACCCCGACAGCCAGGTGACCAGCATCAAGTGTCCGGCTTCCAGAGAAAATGCAGCCAAAGACTTGAGCCGTCTGTTGACCTTAAAGAAACTTGATTCAGTGGAGTAGCAAGCAGGTTGTGGGGGGGGCGGTCCATTCTGGGTGCCAGGGCAGGAGGGGGTACTGTGTGGGGCCCTGCCAATTTGGTGGATTCACTCTGAAGCTGATTGAAGAGCCTCAGGCTGCGTTGGGCACCTTGGAAGGGCTGAAGATGGCCAAGAAAGGGGTGTCAGCCTTGCTCCACCTCAGCCCTTACTTATGTCCACCTCGATGTCTGAAGACCGACTTCTTCAACACAGTATCCAACACGCAGCCCCCCCCCCCCCCCCGCCTAGGATCACTGACTCCCATTCAGTTCTTGTATTTCCCTCTTGGACCATGTCAATCAAGTATGAGCTCAGTTCAGAATTGGGCCTCTGGCAGCCCAATTCTGAGCTGCTCGGCACCCAGAGGAGCGGCGGCGGGAAAACGGCCACGGACATCTCCTTGGGACGCAGGGGGCATTTGTCTCCTTCCCCCACTTAAGGGTACAGGCCTCACAATAGACTCAAGTCTGCGTTGGCTATTTTGCTGACACAGAGTTTAGAGTCCCCATGTTGGGCCAGAAGGCGCAACACGGGGTTCAGTGTACGGCAGAGCAGAGCTTTATTTATTTAAACGATTTCAATAAATAAATAAATAAATAATGCTAGCACCCTCCACAACATTGCACAGGACTGACGGTGTTGCTCTGCCTTCTATGTTCAGGATTCAATAGCCCACCCTCCTCTGCTTCCTGAAAAGCCCAGATGCTGTTTGTTCAGTTGGATGAACATATATTACAAAAATAGTAGCCCTAGTCAAACAAGCCTGTCCCAATGTTCATGAAATATGGGACAGGAATTGCTCCCACACTGTCCATGCCAGGGGACTGCTCAGCCAGTGTTTGCCCGCGCAAGGCAGAGGTGAACTTTTGTGTGCTTGACTTGGAATGGTGTGTCAGGTCTAATCCCACTGCCCCCTCCTGTGTTCGCTCACCTGCACGGGGCTATCGCTGTCTGACAGCCTGCTGTCAAGGGTCAAAACAGATCCACAGCCATGTGTGAAATGGCTGGTTGTGCATGCGTTCTGCCTCTGTGTTTGCACATTCCCCCCCACCCCAGAGTTTTAACTTTTCAAGGCCTGGTGGGAGAGCAGAACCCTGAAGAACAATAATGAGCCACTCACATTGACAGCCTTTGAACAAGGTGTCCTCGACAAGTGCAAAATGGAGACAGAGGATATGATTTATTTGGGACTATCCTCCGTAAATAGGAGCAAGTGGAGCAAATGCTTTAGTGTCCACAGCACACCTTCCAACTCTCCCTGGGGTCTCGCCCACCTCTGGTCTCTTTCTCCCGGGTGCCTGGAGATTGCTTCTGCTCCAATTTTTCCCAACCAGAGCTGGTGAGCCCCTCTGCTGGGAGGAGAATGTGGGTGGCAAAGGTATTACTTATTGATGTTTTTATGGCCGGTGTTTCTAAGTGCCTTCCGAACGCAGCGACACTCATTAGGCCTGGGTGCTTGTGCCAGACCTCAACCACACATTAAATAATTCACTAATGCAAGCCTTTAATTTTCATCCCTGTTTCTTTTGGCGTAGAGCACACTGGATCCCGGGGGCACATTTGGGAAAATGGCAGCCCATTTCAAAAGTGGATCCAAAGTCTTTGGGGATTCATCAGTAACCGGGGAAGTGGTTAGAAGGGGCGAGAGCAGGAAACCAGGATTTAATTGGCATCCGAAACAACAACTTCCATGGCATCTTAAAGACTAACCAATTTATTTCCGCAGTTGAATTCATCAGATGCATGAAATGAAAACCTCAGTAGGAAGGTGTACCCCCCCACACACACACGGGGGGTGGGTAGCGGGATATAAAGAAGGAGAGACAAAACCAGTGTGTCTCAAAACCAGTGAAGTCAATTGCAGAAGAGCTGGTCAGGTTAGATGCTTCGGGGCACCTAAGTGAAATCCAATGACAATTCACATTCTGGGATAACAGACTCCTGGCAAGGCCAAGTCAGTTAACTCTGCAGTGATAGAAATCTATTTCCTGGATGGAAGCTTGTTCCATCCCCAGCAGAAATGGTGCTGAGTCACCTTACCAGCTCAGCTTGCACTGATTCTCTCTCCCTGACCTACGTTTGAAGCACCTCAGGTCACCCAAACAAATCAGTAACCAACAAAATGTGTGATGACACTCACACAACTGAATCAGAGTTCTAGGATTAGCTCTGATATGAGAGCTCCCTGCTGTGCCATAATTGATCCACATCTTATTGGTTCCCTGATAATAACACATTATAATCATAACACCCCATTGACTCTTGGAACAATCAGTCTCATTGGTCAGTTTTGAGTTAAAGGAATCCACTTTTTGTGACATAAGGCAGTTGTGTTTTCCTTTTCTGGTTATTTGACTATAACTTTTGATAGAATACAGATCTTTCAATGTGGCTTGTTTCATTGTGTTCTGCATTAAATTACCCATTGAATGATATATCATAATGCTATTATTCAAAAATACCAAGATTTTCACAATTTTGACTAGTAGTGGTGTCACCACTGAGTGTGTCACTCAGTGCGGTCTGCCCCCTTCGCACCCCTCCAGTGGGGCTCACCTGTAAGCAAGCATGCATAAGAATGCACAGGAAAGCATGAGATATCCCTGGACTGATCCGAGTAGTTGTGTGGTGAAATCTGGGATGAAGAATGGTTGTGGCCCTGCTGATGAAATACCAAGTACTCATTGCTTGTATAAACTGCCCTTGCTGATTGTGATGACTCAGCTCAAAAGCTGTTGTGTGAACAACACCCTCCCTGCAAATTGCTGCTGTCCAATCACCTGTCCTTTGTAGCTAGCCCATGTCACCTGTCTCCCATTTACTCTTTTTTATCCAGCAACTGAGTGTGCTTTACTGTGTCAGGCTGCCAGTAGACAGCCAATAAGAAGTCACAGTGGTGCTCTCTGCCTGACCGACTGCCCTCATTAAGCCTCAAAGCAGCTGGCATCTAACTTCTCATCTACCTCCTTTGGAAACTTGTCTGATTTTTCCTAACGGAAAAGGAGCTTTAAAAAAAAACCCAGTCGATACAATTGATGTGCCCTTTGAGCACAGGATTCTAAAACAGTCTTGTCTGAGACACTTTCCCCAAGGGAACACAGGACAACCAAGGGAATTGTGGTTCTGTGATGGTTTCTGGGACTGTTCAGTGAATCCACAACTCCATGGGATCTTTCACGGAGACGTTGCTGAAATGGGATTGGTTTCTATTTGTGGACAAACCGTTTATTCTCTTAACGGGTGTATGTTGTTAGTGCATCATCTATCTGCATTTCTGTCTATTTCTATCAGTTATGAAGATAGAAGATATGAAGACCCTGCTGCTTTTAAAATAATGAAGATTTGGGGCCAAGACTCTCGCAGTTTGGGTGCAGTTAGCTTCCTATTGATCTCATTGGTATTTTTCTATTTGCTTAGCGCCAAATACCATAGTCTTACCATAGTCATACCAATACTCAGAGTGCGATACCATAGTCTTTCGAGACTGAAGGTTGCCAACAATAGCGCCGAAGCTCCCAAATGGAAATCAATGCATTGCACACAGGAAGGCTTCTGATGGCCCCCCATGCAACTCTGATGGACAGAAACGGGCAAACTGGAATTGGTTCCAAAGAGGGCAGCAGAGATTGTGAGGGTTTGGAAATCAAGTCCTGGGAAGAATGGTTCGAAAGAGTTTGGCATGTTTAGCCTGGAGAAGAAAGGCTAAGGGGGAATATGACAGTATCTCATGCAGACGAAGGGGAACTCCAGCTCTCTGTAACTCCTGAGTACAACCAAAGGGATGACACTACAAGGAAGATTTAGGCTGGACATGAGGACGGATTTTATAAGAGCTGTCTGGCCTTTGAATGGTCTGCCTTGTGTCATGGCGGGGTCTCCCTGGTTGGAGTTTTTCAAGCAGAGATTTGCAGTGGCCTGCGGCAGTGTGCCTGCACTGCACAGTGGGTTGAACTAGATGACCTTCAAGGTCCCTTCCAACTCTTAACTTTATAAGATGTGCCATGTGACTTTCCTACTAACTCCTAATGGAGCTCCTCATTTTGCCACATCTTGGCATCTGATGCCATTAAGTCAGTCAGGCACTTTGATGCACAGATGCAGCAGAATTACCCATTCTCAGTTTGGGGGGTGGGTGCCTTTTGCATCCCTGTATATGCTCTAGGAGTGTTGCCACTTTCCAGTCAGGTTGGTTGGTTGGCAACCTTCAGTCTGGAAAGACTATGGTGTAAGCCTACAGCACCTGGTATTCCCAAGTGGTCTCCCATCCAAGTATTAACCAGGCCTGACCCTGCTTAGCTTCCAAGATCGGATGAGATCAGGCATGTGCAGGGTAATGCAGAAAGAAAGGTCAGGCTAGATGCTACTTTCAACATACACTATATGACTAGCTGCAGGGGGACTAATACCTTTTCTGCACTGAAAAGCCCCCCTCCCCCCCGGGTGTACTATTTGACCTGGTAAAAAAACTCTTCAGGTCAGGTAGCACACAGGCAGCAATCTTGACACAGCCTGATGCAAGTGTCGACCCATTGTAGAGCAGAGGTGAAGAAGGCTTATTCCATGCTTGGGATCAAAGAAGGGATTGAGAATAAAACGGTTAATGTTATAATGTCGTTGTACATGTAGTTGGCAACCTTCAGTCTGGAAAGACTCTGGTATCGCGCTCTGGATGGTGGTTCTGGCACAGCGTCTAGTGTGGCTGAAAAGGCCAATTCGGGAGTGACAATCCCTTCCACACCAGGAGCAAGTGCAGTCTGTCCCTGGACTGTCTCCCTGGCTGTGGGCCTTCCTTCTTTGCCTCTTGGCCTCAGACTGTTGGCCAAGTGTCTCTTCAAACTGGGAAAGGCCATGCTGCACAGCCTGCCTCCAAGCGGGCCGCTCAGAGGCCAGGGTTTCCCACCTGTTGAGGTCCACTCCTAAGGCCTTCAGATCCCTCTTGCAGATGTCCTTGTATCGCAGCTGTGGTCTACCTGTAGGGCGCTTTCCTTGCACGAGTTCTCCACAGAGGAGATCCTTTGGGATCCAGCCATCGCCCATTCTCACTACATGACCGAGCCAACGCAGGTGTCTGTTTCAGCAGTGCATACATGCTAGGGATTCCAGCTCGTTCCAGGACTGTGTTGTTTGGAACTTTGTCCTGCCAAGTGATGCCGAGGATGCGTCGGAGCAGCGCATGTGGAAAGCGTTCAGTTTCCTCTCCTGTTGTGAGCAAAGAGTCCATGACTCGCTGCAGTACAGAAGTGTATTCAGGATGCAAGCTCTGTAGACCTGGATCTTGGTATGTTCTGTCAGCTTCTTGTTGGACCAGACTCTCTTTGTGAGTCTGGAAAATGTGGTAGCTGCTTTACCGATGCGTTTGTTTAGCTCGGTATCCAGAGAAAGAGTGTCAGAGATCGTTGAGCCAAGGTACACAAAGTCATGGACAACCTCCAGTTCATGCGCAGAGATTGTAATGCAGGGAGGTGAGTCCACATCCTGAACCATGACCTGTGTTTTCTTAAGGCTGATCATCAGCCTAATTGCCATTGTACAAATCAATGGTAAAAGTACACATGGAGTATTGCATCCTGGTTACCGCAACTCAAATCCAGTTCTGGTCATCACATCTCAAAAAGGATACAGTGGAACCGGAAAAGGTGCAGAAGAGAGCAACCAAAATGATTGGGGCACCTCTCTTATGAGGAAGGGCTATGACGTTTGGGGATCTTCAGTCTAGAAAAAAGGGGGACATGATTGAGACATACAAAATTATGCAGGGAATGAATAAAGGTATGTTCTTTTCCCTCTCACACAAAACTAGGGAACTGCTACTAAAACTGAGTGGAGATAAGGAGAGTTAGATAAGGGAAAAGAAAATATTTCGTTACCCAGCATGTAATCTGTGGAACACCTTGCCACAGGGTGTGGTGATGGCATCTGGCCTACATGCCTTTAAAACAGGATTGAACAGATTTCTGGAAGAAAAGTCCATCTCAGGTTACAAACCATGATGGGTTTGTGTGTGCAACCTCCTAATTTTAGAAGTAGGCTACCTCGGAATGCCAGGTGCAAGGGAGGGCACCAGGATGCAGGTCTCTTGTTGTCTTGTGTGCTACAGGAAGCTGGATCAGATGGACTTTGGCCTGATCCAGTGCGGCATTTCTTATGTTCCTATGTTCAGTCTGCATTGGGACCATCGCAGTGTCCCTTCCTTCTACTGCAGCCCCTATCTGAATCATGCGCATGCTATCTTGCACAGAAGGGCACATTGAATCAGAACTTTAAAGTAGCATCTTGTGTGCGTCTGGAAGAGAACAACTCTTTATCCTTCTGCAGGCCAAAAGTAACACTTTTCAGCATCAGACCAACGGTATGCAGGGAATGTGCATCCACCATCAGAAGTCTGGCATCCCATCATGTAACTGTTGCTAGTTCACAAGGTCTCAGTGATGCTCACTGACAATGTATCTCTGAATATAAAACATGGAGCTGCCGGCAACTGAGTCAGGGCACAACCCCATCCAACTTTCCAGCACTGGTGCAGCCGCAATACAGCCCAGAGGTAAGGGAACAAATGCTCCCGTATCTTGTGGAGGCCTCTGTGACCGCCTCCCCAACACAGGAAGCAGTGCATACCCCATTGGCATAGCAGTTCCAGCATTGGAAAATTGGATAGGATTGGGCCCTCAGACCACAAGCTCCATCCAGCATTCTTTCCTCCAGAAGTGAGCATCCTTCAGGCTTCTGGGATATACCCCAGACTTGCAGGATCTTCCCCCAGATCTACCCACTGGAGCCAGGTAGACAGTACCTACAGGTGTGTCTCTCTACATATGAAGCTGTCAACCCTCAAGATCATCAGGGTGAGGCCCTCTTGCACAATCCACTATGGCTGGTGACAATATGCCACCTATGGAACTCCCTGCCCCAATAATTCTATTCCACTCTGCCCGTGTCCTGCAGATTGTTTTTGTTTCATCAAGCACTTTGTTCAGTTTAGCTGATCTGCTCACCTTTCTTTCTTAGGATATTTATATACCTCCTTTCTTAAGGCAGTTTAGATTAGCAGGCTGAGCATACAAAAATTTTTCAGTGAGATTTTTGCAAGGGTTATTCCACAAGACAATCTCGTAGAACCCTTCATTACTCCTGGTGTTTCCATTCATCCTGTGCATTGGAATCTGGCAAGGAGGTAGAATGCAGTGTCAGCAGCGGCCTTAACCCTTTAAGGCCTAAGGCCGGGGCATTCAACAGAGACCGGCACTGGTCTGCCCAGGGCAGAACCAGGGACATTTTGGGGAAAAGAAGCTAATTAGTATAAAGTGGGCATAATTATCTAGGTGGAGCTTAGCCTTGGCTGCTGGGCTTTCCAGCTCTTGCA